>NC_068312.1:37967514-37980014 GCF_025860055.1 Xyrauchen texanus | reverse complement strand
GTGTTTGTGCGTGCTTGTGTGTTTGTGTGTGCGTTTGTGCATGCTTCTGTGTTTGTGTGTGTTTGTTTGTGCGTGCTTGTGTGTGTGTTTGTGCGTGCTTGTGTGTTTGTGTGTGTGTTTGTTTGTGCGTGCTTGTGTGAGTGTTTGTGCGTGCTTCTGTGTTTGTGTGTGTGTGTGTGTGTGTTTGTGCGTGCTTGTGTGTTTGTGTGTGCGTTTGTGCATGCTTCTGTGTTTGTGTGTGTTTGTTTGTGCGTGCTTGTGTGTGTGTTTGTGCGTGCTTGTGTGTTTGTGTGTGTGTTTGTTTGTGCGTGCTTGTGTGAGTGTTTGTGCATGCTTGTGTGAGTGTTTGTGCGTGCTTCTGTGTTTGTGTGTGTGTGTGTGTTTGTTTGTGCGTGCTTGTGTGTTTCTGTGTGTGTTTGTGTGTTTGAGTGTGTGTGTTTGTGCATGCTTGTGTGTGTGTGTGTTTGTGCGTGCTTGTGTGTTTGTGTGTGTTTGTGCGTGCTTGTGTGTTTGTGCGTGTTTGTGTGTGTGTTTGTGCGTGCTTGTGTGTTTGTGCGTGTTTGTGTGTGTGTGTGTGTATGTTTGTGTGTGTGTTTGTGAGTGCTTGTGTGTTTGTGTGTGTGTTTGTGCATGCTTGTGTGTTTGTGTGTGTTTGTGTGTGTTTGTGCATGCTTGTGTGTTTGTGCGTGTTTGTGTGTGTGTGTGTGTATGTTTGTGTGTGTGTTTGTGCATGCTTGTGTGTTTGTGTGTGTTTGTGTGTGTTTGTGCATGCTTGTGTGTTTGTGCGTGTTTGTGTGTGTGTGTGTGTATGTTTGTGTGTGTGTTTGTGCGTGCTTGTGTGAGTGTTTGTGCGTGCTTGTGTGAGTGTTTGTGCGTGCTTCTGTGTTTGTGTGTGTGTGTGTTTGTGCGTGCTTGTGTGTTTGTGCGTGCTTGTGTGAGTGTTTGTGCGTGCTTCTGTGTTTGTGTGTGTGTGTGTGTGTGTTTGTGCGTGCTTGTGTGTTTGTGTGTGCGTTTGTGCATGCTTCTGTGTTTGTGTGTGTTTGTTTGTGCGTGCTTGTGTGTGTGTTTGTGCGTGCTTGTGTGTTTGTGTGTGTGTTTGTTTGTGCGTGCTTGTGTGAGTGTTTGTGCGTGCTTGTGTGAGTGTTTGTGCGTGCTTCTGTGTTTGTGTGTGTTTGTTTGTGCGTGCTTGTGTGTTTCTGTGTGTGTTTGTGTGTGTGTTTGTGTGTTTGAGTGTGTGTGTTTGTGCGTGCTTGTGTGTTTGTGTGTGTGTTTGTGTGTGTGTTTGTGCGTGCTTGTGTGTGTGTTTGTGCATGCTTCTGTGTTTGTGTGTGTTTGTTTGTGCGTGCTTGTGTGAGTGTTTGTGCGTGCTTGTGTGAGTGTGTGTGTGTTTGTTTGTGCGTGCTTGTGTGAGTGTTTGTGCGTGCTTGTGTGTTTGTGTGTGCGTTTGTGCGTGCTTGTGTGAGTGTGTGTGTGTTTGTTTGTGCGTGCTTGTGTGTGTGTTTGTGCGTGCTTGTGTGTTTGTGTGTGTGTTTGTTTGTGCGTGCTTGTGTGAGTGTTTGTGCGTGCTTCTGTGTTTGTGTGTGTGTGTTTGTGCGTGCTTGTGTGTTTGTGTGTGCGTTTGTGCATGCTTCTGTGTTTGTGTGTGTTTGTTTGTGCGTGCTTGTGTGTGTGTTTGTGCGTGCTTGTGTGTTTGTGTGTGTGTTTGTTTGTGCGTGCTTCTGTGAGTGTTTGTGCGTGCTTCTGTGTTTGTGTGTGTGTGTTTGTGCGTGCTTGTGTGTTTGTGTGTGCGTTTGTGCATGCTTCTGTGTTTGTGTGTGTTTGTTTGTGCGTGCTTGTGTGTGTGTTTGTGCGTGCTTGTGTGTTTGTGTGTGTGTTTGTTTGTGCGTGCTTGTGTGAGTGTTTGTGCGTGCTTCTGTGTTTGTGTGTGTGTGTTTGTGCGTGCTTGTGTGTTTGTGTGTGCGTTTGTGCATGCTTCTGTGTTTGTGTGTGTTTGTTTGTGCGTGCTTGTGTGTGTGTTTGTGCGTGCTTGTGTGTTTGTGTGTGTGTTTGTTTGTGCGTGCTTGTGTGAGTGTTTGTGCGTGCTTGTGTGAGTGTTTGTGCGTGCTTCTGTGTTTGTGTGTGTGTGTGTGTTTGTTTGTGCATGCTTGTGTGTTTCTGTGTGTGTTTGTGTGTGTGTTTGTGTGTTTGAGTGTGTGTGTTTGTGCATGCTTGTGTGTGTGTGTGTTTGTGCATGCTTGTGTGTTTGTGTGTGTTTGTGCGTGCTTGTGTGTTTGTGCGTGTTTGTGTGTGTGTTTGTGCGTGCTTGTGTGTTTGTGCGTGTTTGTGTGTGTGTGTGTGTATGTTTGTGTGTGTGTTTGTGAGTGCTTGTGTGTTTGTGTGTGTGTTTGTGCATGCTTGTGTGTTTGTGTGTGTTTGTGTGTGTTTGTGCATGCTTGTGTGTTTGTGCGTGTTTGTGTGTGTGTGTGTGTATGTTTGTGTGTGTGTTTGTGAGTGCTTGTGTGTTTGTGTGTGTGTTTGTGCATGCTTGTGTGTTTGTGCGTGTTTGTGTGTGTGTTTGTGCATGCTTGCGTGTTTGTGTGTGTTTGTGTGTGTGTGTGTGTTTGTGCGTACTTGTGTGTTTGTGCGTGTTTGTGTGTGTGTGTTTGTGCGTGTGTTTGTGCGTGCTTGTGTATTTGTGTGTTTGTATGTGTGTTTGTGCGTGCTTGTGTATTTGTGTGTTTGTATGTGTGTTTGTGCGTGCTTGTGTGTTTGTGTGTGTTTGTGCGTGCTTGTGTGTTTGTGCATGCTTGCGTGTTTGTGTGTGTGTGTGTTTGTGCGTGCTTGTGTGTTTGTGCGTGCTTGTGTGTGTGTTTGTGTGTGTGCGTGCTTGTGTGTTTGTGCGTGTTTGTGTGTGTGTTTGTGCGTGCTTATGTGTCTGTGTGTTTGTATGTGTGTTTGTATGTGTGTTTGTGCATGCTTGTGTGTTTGTGTGTGTTTGTGCGTGCTTGTGTGTTTGTGCATGCTTGCGTGTTTGTGTGTGTGTGTGTTTGTGCGTGCTTGTGTGTTTGTGCGTGCTTGTGTGTGTGTTTGTGTGTGTGCGTGCTTGTGTGTTTGTGCGTGTTTGTGTGTGTGTTTGTGCGTGCTTATGTATTTGTGTGTTTGTGTGTGTGCGTGCTTGTGTATTTGTGTGTTTGTATGTGTGTTTGTGCGTGCTTGTGTGTTTGTGTGTGTGTTTGTGTGTGCTTGTGTGTGTGTTTGTGTGTGCTTGTGTGTGTGTTTGTGCGTGCTTGTGTGTGTGTTTGTATGTGTGTTTGTGCGTGCTTGTGTGTTTGTGTGTGTGTTTGTGCGTGCTTGTGTGTGTGTTTGTGCGTGCTTGTGTGTTTGTGTGTGCTTGTGTGTGTGTTTGTGCGTGCTTGTGTGTGTGTTTGTGCGTGCTTGTGTGTTTGTGCGTGCTTGTGTGTGTGTTTGTATGTGTGTTTGTGCGTGCTTGTGTGTTTGTGTGTGTGTTTGTGCGTGCTTGTGTGTGTGTTTGTGCGTGCTTGTGTGTTTGTGTGTGCTTGTGTGTGTGTTTGTGCGTGCTTGTGTGTGTGTTTGTGCGTGCTTGTGTGTTTGTGCGTGCTTGTGTGTGTGTTTGTATGTGTGTTTGTGCGTGCTTGTGTGTTTGTGTGTGTGTTTGTGCGTGCTTGTGTGTGTGTTTGTATGTGTGTTTGTGCGTGCTTGTGTGTTTGTGTGTGTGTTTGTGCGTGCTTGTGTGTGTGTTTGTATGTGTGTTTGTGCGTGCTTGTGTGTTTGTGTGTGTGTTTGTGCGTGCTTGTGTGTTTGTGTGTGCTTGTGTGTTTGTATGTGTGTTTGTGCGTGCTTGTGTGTTTGTGTGTGTGTTTGTGTGTGCTTGTGTGTGTGTTTGTGCGTGCTTGTGTGTTTGTGCGTGCTTGTGTGTGTGTTTGTGCGTGCTTGTGTGTGTGTTTGTGCGTGCTTGTGTGTTTGTGTGTGTGTTTGTGCGTGCTTGTGTGTGTGTTTGTATGTGTGTTTGTGCGTGCTTGTGTGTTTGTGTGTGTGTTTGTGCGTGCTTGTGTGTTTGTGTGTGTGTTTGTGCGTGCTTGTGTGTGTGTTTGTATGTGTGTTTGTGCGTGCTTGTGTGTTTGTGTGTGTGTGTTTGTGCGTGCTTGTGTGTTTGTGTGTGTGTTTGTGCGTGCTTGTGTGTGTGTTTGTATGTGTGTTTGTGCGTGCTTGTGTGTTTGTGTGTGTGTTTGTGCGTGCTTGTGTGTTTGTGTGTGTGTTTGTGCGTGCTTGTGTGTGTGTTTGTATGTGTGTTTGTGCGTGCTTGTGTGTTTGTGTGTGTGTTTGTGCGTGCTTGTGTGTTTGTGTGTGCTTGTGTGTTTGTATGTGTGTTTGTGCGTGCTTGTGTGTTTGTGTGTGTGTTTGTGTGTGCTTGTGTGTGTGTTTGTGCGTGCTTGTGTGTTTGTGCGTGCTTGTGTGTGTGTTTGTGCGTGCTTGTGTGTGTGTTTGTGCGTGCTTGTGTGTTTGTGTGTGTGTTCTCATGTTGTTCCAAACCCGTATTAATTTTATATGACTTTTGTGAGTGAACTATCCCTTTAATTTCAAATGTTTCCGTTATAGAAAAACACGGATGTCGATAAAAGTTACTCAAAAACATGTTACTTTGGGGATGTTGACTCTGGACCAGAAGAGCTCCAGATGTTCTCGCATCCTCTGAGGCTTGTATTTGGAGTAGAGGATGGCCAACTCGGTGAACATGCCCATGTGAGCGCGCTCCAAACCCAACGCCGCCTCTAACAGCGCCATCAACTCCTCAGAATAACCGCGGTTCTGAGAGAGAGATGGTAAACGATACAGGACATGATTATGATATTGTACAGATGGCTCAATTAATGATGATGATGTTGAAGGTTGTTCACCTGGTAGTACTGAATGAGTTCTTCCAGTTCATCAGCATGAGTCACTATGTGAAGTCCAGAGATCTGTGCTAACCGGAACTCCTCGCCATCTACACATGCGAAACACACCTAACAAACACACACACACACACATTGTAACAGTGGTATAGTGTATAGGTCTTTAGTGACCCGGGACCCCCCCCGTAACTGATACCTGCACATCTTATCATGTGGCTTGTTGAGCACGTTACCATGGAGACTCACAGCATGCGGAGGCTTCACGTTATTCTCCGCGGCATCCGCGCACAACTCACCACAAGCCCCACCGAGAGCGAGAACCACATTATAGCGAACCACGAGGAGGTTACCCCATGTGACTACCCTCCCTAGCAACCTGGCCAATTTGGTTGCTAAGGAGACCTGGCTGGAGTCACTCAGCACGTCCTGGATTCAAACTCGCGACTCCAGGTGTGATAGTCAGCGTCAATACTCGCTGAGATACCCAGACCCTCCCTAGCAACCGGGCCAATTTGGTTGCTAAGGAGATCTGGCTGGAGTCACTCAGCACGCCCTGGATACAAACTCGCGACTCCAGGTGTGGTAGTCAGCGCCAATACTCGCTAAGATACCCAGGCCCCCCCTCTTCGTTATTGTTGAGCAAATAAAAAAAACATCATCTGCCTGGGTGTTGACAACCTGCCGTGCTGTCACCCACACCTAACTAACAGGTGTTGGGGCTGGACATATCGAAACAGCTAACAGCCTTTAACTTAAGTCACGTCATGTGACAGCCACATGTTTTGCTGCTTACAATTGAGGGGGATTTGTATCATTCTAGAGAGCATTTGATTGGTGAGTTCAATGTGAGTCATCGATACTTTTGATCCATTTTCCCGTAAGAGAAACACTGTAATGTTAAAATGTGTGTATATCTGCGAAAAGTGAATTTTGTGAATGTTCTAGATGTTCTCAAAGCCACAAAACGTCATACTGAGTTTCACTCACCTCTTTCCACGTGCCTGTGCAGCTAGCTTTGCTCGCGCTGTCAACTGCCGCCTGAAACTCACCGAGGCGAACGAGCGTGGATGCCAGACGAGCAAAATTAGACACGTTATTAAAGAGTAGCCGGGCAGCTTCGAACATGCCCTCTTCATAACACCGCTCTCCAACCTACAGACAAGAGAGATAAACACATAACAGTTCACATACACATCAAAAACACAGAGTAGGTAGTTGCTCTAGGATGCCCCCTGGTGATCACACATGATAGCATTCAGAGGACACATTACGGGATTGAGCGTAACAGTTTGGTTCGGCAAGAAACAGTCCTATTAATTTTCTCCATAAAGGAATTCAATATTAACGATAACTAAGACCGCCACGATTATGAAACTCGGCTGACGATTATTTGCCAAAGAAATAATTGCAATAATGACGATTAATTGTCATATTTCTTAAGGTGTAAAGTAATTTTTACAAATTTAACTTCAAATATATAAATCAATGTAAATAAACTAAATGATACACAAACGTGCCGTTGATGGCATTTAAATATTCGCTTAAAATACCCTTATTTGGGCATTAAATTTGATTGGAATTTAAATCACGGTTCGATCAAATAACCACAATCAGACGATTAATTCATAATCAAGACAGGCCTAATGATGCGTTCACATACAACGCGAAGCGAGCGTTTCGCGCGGAGCGATTACATACAAAGTCAATGCAAAGATACGAATAGACGCGAATTCGTGCGGGGCAGCGCGAAAGACGCGACTCGAACACGCAAAATCGTTTAATTTGCGTATTCGAAAATTCGCATGACGTGTTGTCGTGAAAGCCTATCAGCACTGAGACTGTCCGTACGTCACTGACGTACTAGCAGAAGAAATCTGGAAAAATGGATGACAAGATTGTCGTAGCGGTGTGTGGGCACACGGAATTGTACGACACAACATCATACAAGTACAGAGACCGGACAAAAAAAGACGTCGCTTGGAGGAAAGTGAGCGAGGAAGTTGGACTACCTGGTAAATTCTGAAAATATGCGCGACTACTTGATTCCAGCTATTGGTTGTACCAAGTCGTGGAAGCCCCTCCTCCCGTCTCGCGCGAACACAAGTTTAAACACACATTTATAATCAAGCGGTCAAACTCGCGCAAGCAATGCGACAACTTTGAGCTCTGAGGTTGTTAATCGATGGTATATGCTTCCGTTAAAGCCATCAGTCCACGTTATTCCAACTTCATTTTTTTAAAGTTTAATAGTGGAACTTCTGGTGAAAAACTACACTACCCATGATCCTCCAGAAAGATCCACCAATCAGAGAATCACATCAAAAGAGCTGCACAGCGAATGACGCAATCGCGTTGCTCTCTCGCTACACTCTCAAACTACTGCATATATCTGAATATTTTGCAATAAAATTAAAATATATTGATTCTCTACATTCGCAATGCTCGATAACATCATTCGCAATGCTTCATGGGATTGTAGTTCATTCCCTCATGGAAGAAGTACACAGTGTTGTATATTTGTCTTTTCGTCAGATTTTCAAATCGTTTGAAATGTTGTGTTCGTAATGTTGTGATTCACCTCAAAGCTGGTTGGTTTGGTTCATGGTGCACAACTCTCTTATGAAGGATTATCCCTATGAAAAAATCCCTATGGAAAAAATATGAATGGGAAAAATACCTCTGGATCCAAGATGGCTGAAACCTGTACCTGTTGTATATGAGTGTTATTTGGGCTGTTGATAATGTCCTCCAACTCTGAGAGACGTTTTGTTTTGGCCAAAGCAAAGATGAGCTCTGTCTCTACATACGGCTCTCTGGCTTTCTTTCTTGCCATTTGAAGAAACTTCACCAGATCTTCCCAGTTACCTATTAAAACAGACGCATTCAGTAACTAGTTATACAGTGACTACGTTCAACCTGGAGTTCGCTAGTTTGAATCCCAGGACGTGCTGAGTGACTCCAGCCAGGTCTCGTAATCAACCAAATTGGTCTGGTTGCTAGGGAGGGTAGAGTCACATGGGGTAACCTCCTCGTGGTCGCTATAATGTGGTTCTCACTCACGGTGGGGCACGTGGTGAGTTGAGCGTGGATGCCGCGGTGGATGCGTGAAGCCTCCACACAAGCTACATCTCCGTGGCAACACGCTCAACAAGCCACGTGATAAGATGCGCGGGTTGACGGTCTCAGACGTGGAGGCAACTGGGATTCGTCCTCCGACACCCGGATTTAGGCGATTCACTATGTGACCACGGGGACTTAAAAAAAGCGCATTGGGAATTGGGCATTCCAAATTGGGTGAAAAATGAGAAAAAAATCCCCAAAAACAAACAAGGAATATGAGGAAGACTTTGCTATTTTACTCTCCGTTGCTTTGCTTTATTTCCAGGTTCTAGAGTTGTTGCTGTGTTTGTTTCCTTCACTTTCTATTGCAACCAGCAGCAGAATTGCGCTGCAATAGCGGGGTTTACCTCCAACTCTGGGATTTCCCCTTATGTGCAAAAGCATATACAGCCAGTCAGTCTTTTCCATTATAGGTGTGTATAAATGTGTATCGTTTATAGTGTATGTGCTTTTCTGACTGTACTCCCGCTGTTTTCACTTGTTGTTGGGCTCCATCCAATGGCGTTTGTTATCCAGTCTGATCATGCACATGCGCACTCTTCAAAAACATATAAGAAAACAGCTAATGCATTTACATGACCACATTAGGCCGGGTTCTCTGGGAAAAACCCAGGTGTGTTCTGGCTTACATGATGATTCAGAATAAACCATATTCTTAAAGGAATATTCCGGGTTCAATACAAGTTGAGCTCAATCGACAGCATTGGTGGGATTATGTTGATACCCGAAAAATTAATTTGGACTCGTCCTTCCTTTTCTTTAAAAAAAAGAAGCAGAAATCATGCTACTCATATCCTTTATGTGGCTATACTTTTGAAACCGTTATTATTTTAATGTTCAAAAATTGGCCCCATTGACTTCCATTGTAAATGTCTACACTGGAACACAGATTTATGCTTTTTTTTAAAGAAATGGAGGGACGAGTCATGCCACAAATGCTGAGAATTTAGATAACTTGTATTGAACCTGTAACATTCCTTTAAGTGCATGTAAACAAGGTCAATATCACAGATATGGTACATGAATGCCTAAATCTATTGTAAAAGAACCACAAAATCCTATTTTATGACAATAAGTAGTGACAAGAAAATATCAATCAGTTAACCAAGTCAAACCTCCATTCTTCTGTTTAAAGGAAAATTGTTTTAGTAGATTTATTTCATATTTTTCTCCCAATTTGGAATGCCCAATTCCCAATGCGCACTAAGTCCTCATGATGGCATAGTGACTCACTTCAATCCGGGTGGGGGAGGATGAATCTCAGTTGCCTCCGTGTCTGAGACCATCAAACCGCGCATCTTATCACGTGGATTCTTGATCATGTTAACATGGAGACCTTTGAGTTGTGTGTGACATCCACGCACAACTCACCACGTGCCCCACCAAGAGTGAGAACCATATTATAGCGACCACGAGGAGGTTACCCCACGTGACTCTACCCTCCCTAGCAACCGGACCAATTTGGTTGCTTAGGAGACCTGACTGGAGTCACTCAGCACGCCCTGGGATTCAAACTAGCGAACTCCAGGGGTGGTAGCCAGCGTCTTTACCACGGAGCCACGCAGGCCGTGGTTTGTTTTGTTTTTAAGAAAAGGAGGGACGAGTAAAAAACATTTTTGTGGTAATTAACATTATGCCATAGAAAAGCAGTTTTTGGTCAGAGCAGCTCTCACCGTTTCTACTGGCGGCATCCACCACCTCCATGTACGCAGAAGGTTCTCCAGCTTTGATATACGAGTCGATGGCCTCCTTCACGAGACCTTTCTGAAGCTGAGCTTGAGCGAGATGACTCCACACCGCTCCCTCTCCACAGCTTTCGGCAAACTCGTACGCCCGGTCCAGATGCCCGATGTGCTCGATCAGAACCTGTATACAACATTACAAAGGCAGGTTGCTCTTCCATAACTCAGGTGTACAAGTAACAACTTTGTTTCAGATATTCTAATATTCCAAACGAGATATAAAAAATACTTTTTGTAAAAGTCTCAATTTGCTCTCCAACTAATCTAGGAGATTAAAATGAGATATTCTCTCATTATTTACTCACCCTCATGATAACCCAGGTGTGTATGACTTTCTTTCAAGCTCCAGAAATCACAGACAGTCAGCAAACTCGTCATCCATATGACTCCAGCGGTTACATTAATGTCTTCTAATGTGATACGATCGTGTTTGGTGCGAAAAAGCTCAATATTTAAGTACTTTTTATCTATAATCCAACGCTTCCGGTAAGCTTCAGGAGAGGGTCGAGATCACATGGTCTCTCGCGTGACGTATTCGCATTAGCATGTTAAGGACATAATCTCACGTTCTGCTCTCGGGTGAGACATTCAGGATAAGCACACAAATGCACTATTGTGAGTAAAGAAACAGATAAATACAGTGTTCCTCCTTCTCACTTGTGAACAGCGCTGATCATTCCGGCTGTGATGCACGTGCATCAGTTCTCGTGTTCTTCAAATGTCAATGCGATTATGTCACACACACGTACCGCTTCTGACCGGAAGCATGATTTAGAGTTTAAAAAGTACTTAACTACTGATCTTTTTTGCACCAAAAGTCATCGTGTCATTTTAGAAGACATTAGTTTAGCCGCTGGATTCGTATGGATTCGTTTATTCTGACTGTCTGCGATTTTTGGAGCTTCAAAAGTCCACAAAAGTCCCTATTTTTCTTCAAATGTGTTCTGGTAAAGAAAGAAAGTCACACACACCTGGGATATCATGAGGGTGAGTATATAATGAGAGAATGTTCATTTTTGGGTGAACCGTCCCTTTAAAGAGATCTCTTTTGTGATGATCTAAGGGATGGGACGTACAAACAGGCGTTTCATTTAAGCATCATGTTTGTGGTGTGGCGTGACTATAATGACCCATTCAAACTCAACCTCCACTGTGGTGTGCTTGTCAATGATTGTGTATTTGTTTACCTGTATGGCCGAGGTGTTAACATCAAACTTCTTAAAGATTGAGAAGGCCTCTTCGTACAGTTCGTTGCTAATAGCGATGTTTGCGATGTCAGGAGCGTCATAATTGTCCAGACGGTTGATGTATTCCATAACTCGTGTGCGGTCCGCTTTTATCGCTGTCAGTATCAGCAGATTCTGCAGGTTTCTGAGTCATAAAGATTGTTTTTATTAACACCAAATAGAAGCATCATCTACAACAACATAAAAAGTTTCCCATCCAATACATATATTGAGTCTACGGCACATCACAATGCAAACAAAGCAACTTACAGTGCACTTATTACAGGGACAATCCCCCCGGAGCAACCTGGAGTTAAGTGTCTTACTCAAGGACACAATGGTGGTGACTGTGGGGATCAAACCAGCAACCTTCTGCATAACAGTTATGTGCTTTAGCCCACTGTGCCACCACCACTCTACATTGCTCCCATTTTTTTACCAGAACCAATAACTAAACCGGGCGATAGTTTTTAAAATCGGTTACGTTTTCTTAGTCCTTCCTAACTATGACGGGCACCGACATGCACTCAGTGACCAGTTTATTAGGTACTATAGGTACATAATTATGCGATTATCTAATCAGCCAATCGTATGGCAGGAGTGAAATGCATAAAGTCCTCCAGATAAGAGTCAGAAGCTTCAGAATGGGGAAAAATGTGATCTCGGTGATTTGGACCGTGGCATGATTGTTAGTAATCATGTATTCTGAGATTTTCACACACAACAGTAAATGGTCTGCACTTATATACCGCTTTTTTTAACCTTAGCAGTTACCAAAGCACTTTACACTGTGTCCCAATCACCCATTCGCACTCGTACACCAATGGTGGCTACCTGAAAGGCGCTATCCTGTCATTGGGAGCAACTTGGGGTTCAGTGTCTTGCCCAAGGACACTTCGGCATGTGGAGTCATGTGGGCCAGGAATCGAACCACCAACCCTGTGATTAGCAGCCGACCAGCTCTACCAACTGAGCCACAGCCGCCCGAAACAGTCCCTAGAATTTACTCAGAATGGTGCCAAAAACAAAAAACATCCAGTGAGCGGCAGTTCTGCGGATGAAAAACGCCTTGTTGATGAGAGAGATCAATGGAGAACGGCGAGACTGGTTGAGCTGGCAGACAGTTCACTCAGATACCCGTGAGCAGAATTGAATCCCAGAATGCACAACACGTCGAACCTTGAGGCAGATGGGCTACAACAGCAGAAGACCATATTGGGATCCACTTCTGTCAGCCAAGAACAGGAAACCGAGGCTGCAGTGGGCACAGGATCTACCAAAACTGGACAGTTAAAGACTGGATAAACAAAGCCTGGTCTGCTGAATCTTGATTTAATTTTTCCCATTCTGATGGTTGATGTGAACATTAACTGAAGCTCCTGACCCATTTCTGCATAGTTTTATACACTGCGCTGATGCATTTGGACGTTTAGCCATAAACAAGCCTGAAATCCAATGGGACTCTTATTTTGAAATGTCTCTGGGAAACAAAATATGCACTTCAGTCACTTCTGTTGCTG
>NC_068312.1:37940014-37962514 GCF_025860055.1 Xyrauchen texanus | reverse complement strand
TACTAACTTTTGAACAAAGTTTATTATGGGTAAAATTGTACAAAACTGACGGTCGTAATATTGGATCAATATATAGAAATCATTTTCAAGGGGTCTGGGTATCTCAGCGAGTATTGACGCTGACTATCACCGCTGGAGTCGTGAGTTTTAATCCAGGGCGTACTGAGTGACCAGCCAGGTCTCCTTAGCAACCAAATTGGCCCGGTTGCTAGGGAGGGTAGAGTCACATGGGGTAACCTCCTCGTGGTCGCTATAATGTGGTTCTCGCTCTCTGTGGGGCGCGTGGCGAGTTGGGTGTGGATGCCGCGGAGAATAGCGTGAAGCCTCCACATGCACTATGTCTCCACGGTAACGCGCTCAACAAGCCACCACGAGGACTTAGAGCGCATTGGGGATTGGCTGTTCCAAATTGGGGAGAAAAGGAGAGAGAAAAAAGAAACAAAAATAATTTTCACGCTATAAATATTCAAATGTTTATGTTTATTTCCCTCAGGCCCATCGCCAAGGGCGTGCATAAGGGGGCAGTGCCTATATATACACAGCACATATATAACAATAGCAAAAATTGCAACTCTGAGACTTCCATGAACATTTGTTTATTAGTTACCTTGCTGATGTTGACCAGCGGTTCTTCATCCTGAACCAACATCTGAGCGAACTGAAGCCCCTGATCTGGTCCAGATGTCATCACGCTCCTCAACAACATCAGCCAGTCTGGAGAACATCCCATCTGCCCCAAAAACAACACGGTCAATCCAAATCCACCAGAGGAGATAGAAAAGGTCATGTGTTATTGAGGAACGCTGGTACCTTTTTAGCATAGAGAACAATCTTCTGGAACTGTCCGGTCTCAGCGAAGCACTGAATGACTTTAACTGGAACGTTTGCGCGGAGATAAACACTGAGAGCTAGCGTGATGTCAGCGGCTTTCACCAGATCACCCAACTCTTCTGAGCACTCCAACTGTAGGACATCATGTGAAAAAACAACAATTACAAATGCATATATTTAACCCTTATGTTGTGTCATTTTGACCCGGACAACTTTATTGTTTCTTACCATTTTTTTTGTACTACGGTACCTGAAAACACAAAACAAATTTTGACCATTTTCTTTATTGCACTTGTTGTGTTCCCGGTCACAAATGACCGGCCATAGGAAATGAACGGATTTAGATGAGCACATGGGGTTGCTGTGGCTCAGGTGGTAGAGCGAGTCGGCCACTAATCTCAGGGTTGGCGGTTTGAGTTCCAGCCCACATGACTCCACATGCAGAAGTGTCCTTGGGCAAGACACTGAACCCCAAATTGCTCCCAATGGCAGACTAGCACCTTACATGCCACCATTGGGGTGTGTGTGTGTGTGTGTGTGTGTGTGTGTGTGTGTGTGTGTGAGCCTGTATTTATCACTGGATAGTAAAACCCGAAATGTTTGATCTTGTGGGGACATTTTGTCGGTCCCCATGAGGAAAACAGCTTATAAATCATACTAAATTATGTTTTTTGAAAATGTAAAAATGCTGTGAGGGTTAGGTTTAGGGGTAGGGTTAGGTTTAGGGGATAGAATATAAAGTTTGTACAGTATAAAAACCATTATGTCTATGGAAAGTCCCCATAAAACATGGAAACACTACGTGTGTGTGTGTGTGTGTGTGTGTGTGTGTGTGTGTGTGTGTGTGTGTGTGTGTGTGTGTGTGTCAGAGTGTAAAGCGCTTTGGTTACCTCTAAGATTAGAAAATTCACTATATAAGTCCAGACCATTTACTACATATATGGATGTGTGTTTGTGCACACAATGTGTGTAGAGTATCCTTTTGTGCTTCATCTTTCCATGTTCACTCTTTGAGGAATATTTCAAGATCTCCTCATCATATCATGTTGCGTTTGGGCTCGTTTGAATCGGGATAGTCTGCTGTAAGTTACGATATGTCATTGTCTATGTTATATGTATGTTTTAGGATGTAATAAGGGAAATTTTAACAAAAAATACTACTTTGTATTCTATTATGTCATAATTACTAAAAAAGAAGTTGATATAAATATCTAATCCAGTATTTTGTGATAATATATGCAATATGAGAGATTTATTGAGCCGGTCATTTTTGACCGGGAACTCAAAACGTGTTAGCACAAAATGAACACAACATAAGGGTTGAAGGTGAGGTGCAGCCGTAGTGTCATCAAACAGAATTGCAAAAATTTTACTATTTTCAAACAATTTCCCCATCTTACATTGCCCCACCAGGATCTTGCATATGCTTTTATTTATTTTTGTGGCTCAAAATTACTACATTTTCAGAAGCTTTCATTAAAGATTGTGATGCTGTTTTTGTGTTTGTGTTCCCACACTTTTTGACTGATGAAATTCCAGGATTTTTCAAGTTGCCTGTGATTCCTGGAAAGTTTTGTTTTGATTCAGAATGATTCACTGAGTCATTCTGATGGATCTGTCCATTAAGTGAAAAGAACTGACTCATAAGAGCAATATTTAGGTGATTAAGCTATCTGTAGCAACCCTCTGTTTTGCAGTTCAAACTTCAGCCATAGCTCACTTTCAAATGGAAAAGAGTTCAACTTGTGAACAATGTATTGATTTAAATGGATCTTTAATTATCTGATGTTGCTTTCTGTAGAGGTTTATGTAGGAAACTTTCAGTAGTGTAGTCTAGGGCATACGCAGACATACGCCGTAAGCCCACCCATCTTTCTTAGGATTTTGCATATGCCCACCTAAAACAAGTGATGATATCATGGCCGCCACAACAACAAGTAGGCTTTTGACCTGGATCATTTTAAATTTAATAGCGTGATACCGCAGCAACATTGAGTGAATTGTTTGTTTTTTAAGTGTACAAAGATTCTCTCTAAATGTGCACGGAGCTGCGGTCCGACTAAACCGATCCACCAATCAGAACGTTAATTTCAGACGCGATATGATATTTGCTGACCAATCATACTTAAGGGCGGGACATTTACAGCGTCTAATGCTGATGCACAAGCATCCCTGGAGGAACCAGAATTTGCACTGTAAATGTATCAACTATTACAGAAATACTCAAACTAGCCCGTCTGGCACCAACAATCACCCATGCGATTATCTAATCAGCCGATCGTGTGGCAGCAGTGCAGTGCATATAATCATGCAAATACGGGTCAGCTTCAGTTAATGTTCACATCAACCATCAGAATGGGGTTAAAAAATGATCTCAGTGATTTGGACCGTGGCATGTTTGTTGGTGGCAGACGGGCTGGTTTGAGTATTTCTGGGATTTTCACACACAACAGTCTCTAGAATTTACTCTGAATGGAGCCAAAAACCAAAAACATCCAGTGAGCGGCAGTTCTGTGGATGGAAACACTTGTTGATGAGAGAGGACATCAGAGAATGGCCAGGCTGGTTTGAACTGATAAAGTCTACAGTAACTCAGATAACCGCTCATTACAATTGTGATGAGAAGAACATTATCTCTGAATGCAGGAACTGCGCTTGGATGGTTTGAGTCATACCCCAGCTGACCACTGGGTTTCCTCAAGGATCAGTGTTTGGACCCCTCTTCTCGATGTACACAACATCACTCTCATTGAGGCACATGGCTTCTCCTACAATTGCTACGCAGATGATATGCAGCTCAACCTGTCGTTCCAGCCTGATGACCCTATTGTCTCAGCTTGTATCTCTGCCTGCCTATTGGACATTTCGGCCTGGATGATGGAACGACACCTTCAGCTCAACCTTGCCAAGACAGAACTCCTTGTGATCCCAGCCAACCCATCTGTTGACCACAACCTCACTATTCATCTTGGTTCAACTACAACTACAAGAACAGCCCAGAACTTGAGAGTGGTGGTAGATGACCAGCTTTCACAGCATGCATCTCATCAAGCGCCTGATTTTGCAGATTCGCGCTTGACAACATCAAGAAAATCAGACCTTTCCTGTCGGAATATGCTACACAGCTCCTGGTCCAAGCTCTGGTCATTTCAAGACAGGACTACTGCAATGCTCTCTTGGCTGGTCTTTCAGCTAACACAATTAAGTCACTGCAGATAGTCCAGAATGCAGCAGTGAAATGGGCTCATGTCCCTCCACTCTTGATTTCACGCTATTGGCTACCTGTAGCTGCCCGCATCAAATTCAAGGTTTTGACTCTCGCTTTCAGGATAGCTAATGGAACAGTACACTCTTACTTCAATTCACTTCTTCAGGTCTGTGCTCCAACTCGCTTTCTGCGGTCTATTAACTAGTGACACCTGGTGGTCCCATCACAAAGAGGCTCAAAGTCTATTTTGGAATGAACTTCCAACCTCCACACGATCAGCTGTTACCTCCTCAACATTCAAGAACCAGTTGAAAACACATCTGTTCCACGAGCACTTAACCAAACCACACTAACTGCACTTACTACTGCATTTAACCTGCACTTAATGTAAAGAAAAAACTCCTTGTCTGTCTCTTTCTTCTGTGCTAGCATCTTTACTACTCCAGCCACTGTGAGAACTTGGCAGTCCTATACTGTAGATGTTGTTAAACTTTGTATGACACATTTTTACTTGACAGGTTTTAATTCTTTTGATTGCAAGATAACAAACTCCTGGTGGGGCTGGTTATCCTATCGACAGCAGTTTCTGTACCTTCTCTCCTTTGAGCCATTTCTCCACCAGTTGTGTTCGTCCCTGCTGTAGCACGGGTCTGCATAGCTCCACTGACTCTAGTTTGTTCAGCTGCCCGCGATCCAATAGAACGCCGAAATACTGCAGCAATGGAGATGCCTGAGCGCCCTGAGTCGGGACGGACTGGAACCTGCGGATGGTATCTGCCGTACGCAAAACGCCCTAAACATTTTTATAAACAGAGAGAGAGAGAGAGGGAATTCAGGAACAACAATGTTGTAAATGTTTTGTTTTAAATTGTTGCATTTATAATTACTCCTGATATAATAATAATTCAATATATAATGATTCAATAATAATAAATAGCAATATTTAAATAATTATAAATATAACATATATTATTAAAACTATAATTCAGATAGTTAACATGCATTACATTATTGTGGCAGATGAGTAAAGCATTGATAAGGCAATACAAAAAGTTTGCTTTATTTTCTTGTCACTGGCCTACTGTACACAGAAATACAATTGGCATTTCAGTTTGTCAATCTGTGCAAAATAGAGTCATTATAATGTCTTGTCAAAGGACGTGGCGATGTACACCTGCGTCACACTGACGCTTTTTGAGCATCTCACTTTGGTTGTGTCACGTTCAATGAAGTTTGAAACGTATAAAATCTCGTCTTGCGACTGCTGCTTTTGGAATTGTGCTCTGTCCAGCTGTGTTTGAACACAAGAACGCATCCTCATCTTGTGCAGTCGCTGGTGTCAGGCAAGCTTGAATGTGGTTTCACGAAGGTGTCTCGAGTTGTTCCTGGGAAGCTACTCCATAGGGTGAAGATAGGGTTAGGTCATCTGCTGCCTGCCATGAACAATCCGAGGCCTCTTTGTACAATGGCCGTGTTTGGTTTGTTGCCTGTACCAAGGAGCTCTAAAATACTCCATCCCATTCATTTTCAATGAGAGCACAGCGACTTCTGGCGACACGAGCTGTTGCGACCGTTGGCGACCAGATGTGGGCGTGTCTAGCGACGCGACAAAGTTGAGACAAGTTTAACTTTATTCAAATGAAGAGCGACTTACAGAAGCGACAGCCAATACGAGAGAAGATGGTAGAGCTCACGTGATCCTTCTCTCTCTCTCAGCTCCTGCAGTAATGGAAAGATCAGGGGGTGGGTCCAGCTCATCTGCAGCAGCTCATCAAACTGGGTCCTGTCAAGCCTGAAGTACTGCTGGAACTGGACTTCATCCAGCCGCATCTCCTGCACCAGCCGGTGGTACTCACCGTGCTGACTCCGAGATTTAATGGTTTTGTGGACCCAGACAGACCGGCGGTTGCGTTTTCTCCGCAAATAAACAGCCGCTATGGCAAAGAGTACGCCTTGTTTCTCATTCATCTTTGATATAAAGCATTTTATGTACTGATTCCATTTATATTTAGTCTTTTCCCTCCAAAATGTTTGTTTTTAGCGGCAAGAAAACTGATTTGCTGTCAACAGCAATAGAATGGCATCCATGAATGTCATTTATAAACATTACTAGGCAACCAGTAATGGGAACGCCCACTAGCGACCTAACCGTCAGCCACTGGTGACCTGCAGTGATAAGGTCACTGGCAGTGTGTACGCAGCTTAAGGGATTAATCTCGTCAACGTTAGTGGTAAGCATGTAGCATGCTAGATGTGCCCAAATCTAAACGTGCTGGTGATTGGCTGTGATTAGGCATCTAGGAAAAACACGAGTTTTTTTCGGTTACACCCAGAGACGCGGCTCACACGTGAGGCTGTAGTGTGTATGCATCTCAAACCCCATACATGTGATAGATGTGGAAAAGATCAAAAGTGTGTCTACATTTCACCAAGCTCGATGACAACAGCGCGCGATGCAATATTTGCGATAAGATAATTGCTGCTAAGACTGGCAACACGACAAATCTGATGAAGCACTTGACAGTGCATGGAATATACTTAAGAGCAGAAAGTTGCTCTGTCTTCGACTGCAAGAAGACCGAGCCGGTGCAGTCTTCCTCTCAGTGTCCTTCTGCCACAGAGCTTCCTTCAACATGCCCACCACACGAGTCCTCTTCCAAAACTACTGATGAATGCAGCGGCGCTATGACTGGCACTCCGACAGGTAAGGTTAACATTTAGCAAACCAACCAACAAACAAAATCGCCTAACTTGTAGTGGTACATGCTTGTGTACTAGTTAAATTAACGTTTCTGTGCGCGGTGACAGTCCTATAAACTGGGACCAACGTAACGTTAGATATTGGTTGGATGTATGGCTATAGATAGCTAGCTAAATCGATGCTAAAAATGCTTTAAGATTTACAGTAACTGATCAAGTTTAACGTACATTAAACTAGTTATCTTGTTAAACAGTACTTATCCTTAGGGTCGGCTGAATTAACAGTTTAGCTTTATTGTTTTGTTTTTTTTCCTCTTCACATTAATGTTATAGCCTCTGCCGACCCTGGCATGAGGAGACCAGAAGGCTCATGAGATGAGTCTTTGAGTCTGTAAAAAAATTCAACAAACTGAAAAAATAAAACCAAAGTTTATTTTGATCTTGTTAAAATGGATTTCATAAAATTGGTATCGAAAAAAGTATCGTTTAGCAACCGGTATTGAAGTTAAGGTAACAGACACAACACTGCTGGTTTTTAGATCTGCACGTTCCTGCCAGGCATGTTGTTTATTACCTTGGGAGCTGAAGCAGCGATTTTGGCTGCCTCGGTGTAGTTTCCCTGTGAGAAGTGAGTGTTAAATTTGTGTGTGAAGAGCTCTTCAGCTCCGGGAAGATCGCTGCGTAACGCCATCCGCAATGCCAGCTCTGGATTCTGCAGCATACTAGTCACATAATTCACAATGTTCTCCTCTTCGACACACACTGACAGAACCTGTACACGCATCATACAACAACATTAATATGTTCTCAAACATATGTCTCTTCTAGAGTTTTTATAAATGATATTTCTCGATGTGTACCTGTCCCTTCTTGTTGACTCCGATGATTCCAGATGTACTCTCGTGAGCGGCCGTGACGAATATAGTTTCAGCGCTGATGCGGTTCATGTAAATACACACTCCAGACTCTAGATCATACATGTGAAAATAACCATACTTAGTGATGAGGTAGATAACACCATGTTTAGTACCGATCTGAGACAAAGAGAGAGAGAGAGAGAGAGAGAGAGAGAGAGAGAGAGAGAAACACAGGGCTGGTGTTATAAAAACTCTCTTGGATGCATCTTCCAAAAACGTTGTATCTGATCTGAATATATTTGAAGTCACTGTCACCTGCATGGCCACAGGGAAGTCCGTCTGCGCCTCAGGTGGGAAAAACACATCCACTGCTTTCTTAATGTACGCCTGGTTACCTGTCTGAGGTTGTCCCACCTCAATGATGTGAAGCTACAACAGACAACACAGAAAACGAACTCCAAACGGAACCAAACAAACATACATCAGATGCTCAGCTCCAAATAAGCGAATAATTCATTGACTAGCACTATAGTATGTACCGATGGAGCAGAAGAGTGCAGCAATAAAGTCTCAAACATGTCTTTTCACAGTTCAAAAGCCATATGCATAATTTCACCTTGCCTCCAGCCTGACCCCTGACAGCAAAACAGAAGAGTGTTGAAGTGTTTGGGTTTCCCTCCAGTTTATAGAGTCCAAACGCTCCGGCGTGACCCTCGATGGGCTGAGACACTTTGCGATCCACAGAGTACAACTGCATCATGCCAACGACCCGATTCTGCTGCAGGACCCAAAACACAGCAAGAGACGTTCAGATATCCAGTAACTGTACAGGTGCATACACAAATTCTGACTGATACCAATTGTAATAGAAGTATTTCCACATTACAGCCAATGTAATTACAGGTTTTTAAAACAATTGTATTTTAAAGGAATGTTCCGGGTTTAGTACATGTTAAGCTCAATCGACAGCATTTGTGGCATAAAGTTGACAGCCAATGTGCATTGAGAATCAATGTATTCATCCAAAAGATGAAAATGTTGCTTTCAGAGGCTTTATATGGAGTTAGGATGAAAATAAGGTGCATTTCAAACTGTTCTGAGACCAGTGCAGACAGACAGCACACTGGAGGTTAAGTCAATCACTAAATAGGGAGCAAGGGAGCATCCTATAGCTCTCCTATAACTGTTCTGAGACCAGTGCAGACAGACAGCACACTGGAGGTTAAGTCAATCACTAAATAGGGAGCAAGGGAGCATCCTATAGCTCTCCTATAACTGTTCTGAGACCAGTGCAGACAGACAGCACACTGGAGGTTAAGTCAATCACTAAATAGGGAGCAAGGGAGCATCCTATAGCTCTCCTATAACTGTTCTGAGACCAGTGCAGACAGACAGCACACTTGAGGTTAAGTCATTCACTACATAGGGAGCAAGGGAGCATCCTATAGCTCTCCTATAACTGTTCTGAGACCAGTGCAGACAGACAGCACACTTGAGGTTAAGTCATGCACTAAATAGGGAGCAAGGGAGCATCCTATAGCTCTCCTATAACTGTTCTGAGACCAGTGCAGACAGACAGCACACCGAGGTTAAGTCATGTACTACATAGGGATCAAGGGAGCATCCTATAGCTCTCCTATAACTGTTCTGAGACCAGTGCAGACAGACAGCACACTGGAGGTTAAGTCATTCACTACATAGGGAGCAAGGGAGCATCCTATAGCTCTCCTATAACTGTTCTGAGACCAGTGCAGACAGACAGCACACCGAGGTTAAGTCATGCACTACATAGGGATCAAGGGAGCATCCTATAGCTCTCCTATAACTGTTCTGAGACCAGTGCAGACAGACAGCACACTGGAGGTTAAGTCATTCACTACATAGGGAGCAAGGGAGCATCCTATAGCTCTCCTATAACTGTTCTGAGACCAGTGCAGACAGACAGCACACTGGAGGTTAAGTCAATCACTAAATAGGGAGCAAGGGAGCATCCTATAGCTCTCCTATAACTGTTCTGAGACCAGTGCAGACAGACAGCACACTTGAGGTTAAGTCATTCACTACATAGGGAGCAAGGGAGCATCCTATAGCTCTCCTATAACTGTTCTGAGACCAGTGCAGACAGACAGCACACTTGAGGTTAAGTCATGCACTACATAGGGATCAAGGGAGCATCCTATAGCTCTCCTATAACTGTTCTGAGACCAGTGCAGACAGACAGCACACCGAGGTTAAGTCATGCACTACATAGGGATCAAGGGAGCATCCTATAGCTCTCCTATAACTGTTCTGAGACCAGTGCAGACAGACAGCACACTGGAGGTTAAGTCATTCACTACATAGGGAGCAAGGGAGCATCCTATAGCTATCTATGCAGTTAAGTGCATTCATTCCTAAAATCCAATCCAAAGTTTTGATGAAAAAAAAATTCTGACTTTCTATAGCTTGGTGTTTCTTAAAATTTCACAACTTACTTCCAATGTGCACATATGTAGACATACATTTTTTAGGAAAATGATTTGCTCTAGAATTGTTTTTGTACATGTTTAATAGTTGCTTAAGTTACAAATCAAAAAGGGAAATGGAAAATGCACACAGCAGTCAAACTCGGGTCTCAGGAGGTTAAATCGTTTTTTTGTTTAATGTGTTAAATATGTTTTTTTGGTCATTTTACGGCATAAGGCTTTACAGTGGTATGTCGTCATGGCAACAAAGTTTTAAAATCAGATATAACTTTAAACAGGAAAGTTTGGCAAGTGATTTAATGACAGTAAAATCATATTGTTTATGTCTTGTGTCTATACTTTAGAAACAGTGAGTATTTTAACATTTACAGATTAAACCCCATTGACTTCCACTGTAAGTGTCTCACTGGAACACACATTAGTGCTTAATTTTGGTGGTAATCAGTATTATTCCACAAGTGCTGTTGATTGAGCTTAACTTGCATTGAACCCAGAGTATTCCCATAACAGTTCTTTGCAAATTGACAGAGTGTCTAAAAATGCAGTGCTACTGTGTATACCAATATAAAGTTTTACCATCTTAAAATCCATTCTGCAAATTTTCACCCACATTTAGAGTAGAAAATGATTTGACGTGTGCAGATTTTGTGCATCCTTACTTCAAAGTGAAATTGTAAGTCACTAAAAGATGAAGTATTACCAAAACACACACACACACACACACACACACACACACACACACACACACACCTGTGCTGATATTCCTATGAGTAGCAGCCATTTCTGCTGTTCGTCTGTTCTGTAGTTGATAATCTGACATCCTGCCAAACTGGCGTGACGATCAAACATTTTGATTGGCTGAGAGTCTCCCTCCATGCTCCAGTGATAGACGGCAGTGTCGGTAACCAGGGCGATCGTGTTCACAGAGATCCACTTCCAGAACAACACTTCATCTGCCATGGTGTGAGCTTTAACTTTGCTCCTCATCTCCATGTTGAAGATCTGGAGCGTCCGAGCCGCTGTGACAACAGAGAGAGAGAGTGACTCTGACTTTTGGCATGTAGACGTTACCTATAACAGTTTCATATTGACCTAAAAGACTAAAAACTTAATTCAGTATCAACGGTGTTTACATTTAAATCATATAGCGTTACTGTCAGGTTTTTGTCAGGTAGAACCCAAATGAAGATGGTTGCAGCTCTTCAATATACTATAAAGAAAATATGTATTAAAAAAAACACAAAAACAAAACAAAGTCAAAAGGACTGGAAACAAAAACTATCCATGGGAGGGCAAAAACCCAAATGAAAACAAAACACAACAGAAGAACTACAAACAAAACCCAAAAGTCCAAACATTACTGACAGGGTGAGAAACAGGGGAAGAATCATAGCAAAAGAGGACACGAGGGAAATATAGAGAGAGAATAATCAAGAAGGAAACGAAGAGAACAGGTGGAGAAAATAAATGGATATCAGTGAAATGAGGTGTCAAGACATGGGGGGGCAAGGGGGAGGCTCCAGTAAGGGGGTGGGGTCTGGCGGCCTGGGAATGTCCAAGTAGGGGGTGGTGTCCGGTGGCCATGGAAGAGGCTTGAGGAAGGGGGTGGGGTCCGGTGGCCAGGGAGGAGGTTTGAGGACAAAGATGAGGCAGGGCAGTGACAGCTGGGCAGAGGTAAGGGAGGGTGGCATCCAGTGAGCAGGGGTCAGGCAGGGCAGCGGCCGCTGGGCAGGGGTCAGGAAGGAGGGCGGCGGCGGCCGTTGGGCAGAGGTCCGACTGGGCAGCTGTGGCCACTGGGCAGAGGACGGACTGTCTGGCAGTGGTGGGCCGAGGACACACTGGGCAGAGGTTGGACTGGGTGGAGGCTGCCGTTGGGCACAGATTGGACTGGGCAGCAGCCACTGAGGAGGGATCAGGCAGGGCAGTGGCCACTGGTGAGGGGTCAGGATGGGCGGCGGCTGCAGGGTAGGGGTCAGATTGGGCGGCGAGTCAGTCTGAGATTACATAAAGAGACAGAAGCAATTGAGACAGCCGAAATAGAAGAATTGTGGTGCTTGGAACATCCTATCTAACAACAACCAAGAAAAACAGTGTCCAGGTGTATCTAGGATAATTGGTGCAAAGGTGGGCAAAGGTGGTTGGCAGTAACTGAGATGGTAGGTGGGTTGTTGATGGCCACCAAGTAAACTGCAACAGATTCTGACACCTCCTGGTGAGCTGCAAAGGGCTCGGACCACTCCTGGCGAGCTGCAGCTGACATGGACCGGGGAATCCGCCTCCTCCTCCTCCTACTTCTCCTGGTGGTCAGCAGCGTGCTCCTCGGCCGCCTGGTGGGCAGCAGCAGATGTCAAAAACTGGCATCTTTTTGGCAGCCCAAAAACTCAATGTTAGGAGCTGTGCCTTTGGAAACAGGTTCCTGCTGGACAGAAGCTGGGTGAAGGAGCAGACCCATGACTGTCTGCTGGGTTCAAATCTGGCTGGAATCTTCAGATCAGTTTTTTGTCAGGTAGAACCCAAATGAAGATGGTCACAGCTCTTCAATATACTTTATTAAAGAAAATATGTACGAAACACAAAAACTGGACAAAAAAAGCCCAGACTGTAGTCAAAAGGACTAGCCAACCTTGCCGAAAACTTGCCGTAAATTCATGCTCACTCATGCATCATTCCAGAAGAGAGAGTTACGGACAAATTCACCGTCTTTAACAAGAGCAGAGAGCAGGTGGTTAGAGCCAGAAGTTTAATTTAGGCCTAGTTGATTGGAACGAAAATACACAACCTGCAACTGACTTATTTTGCATAATGAAGCTTATAAAATTGTAGGTACAACACAAGTGTGGATTGGCACCTTTCAGCGCGATGACTTTGCTGGCGGGGTTCATGATGGCGCTGTCTGCTGTTATGGGTCGTCGGATTGGGTTGGTGGGGTCGCTCAGGTCGACGATGACCACCTGGTTCTGTTCGCCCACCTTCTCTCTGATACAGATGAAGTGGTCGGACTCCATCGTCAAACAGCTGAAGCTGATGCTGGCCGCATTCACTCCCAGAGTCTGCAGCTGGAGGACGAGAGAGACACGCAGAATGACACGTGAGACCTTTAACACCACATCCAAACTCATCAAGCAGTTCTAGCTCTCTGACAGTTTTTGTCCTAACCAGCTGCGACCATCACAGCAGCATGCTACAAGATATTTGACCAGTTGCTTTAGCTTGGTTCCACTTCATTTCAGAAATATATGTGTGTTTCTTCAACTATGGGCACTTTCAACACTTCAGACACATTATTATATATATACATAAGATGTTTCACAAAAGCATTTGTCTTAAGATGGTTATTTATATCTTCAACTTTAGTGTGTCAATAGGAAATATAAATGTTAGTCTCCCAAACATTCCTTCTGCAAATAGAAAAGATTAGAATAGAACAACAGGGAGCCCTGCAACAGATGGCAGTGCCCCCACAGTGCCCCCCACTGAACATCGAGTCAGTCTGAGATTGCATGAAGAGACAGAAGCAATTGACACAGCCGAAATAGAAGAATTGTGGCGCTTGGAACATCCTATCTAACAACAACCATGAAAAACAGTGTCCAGGTGTATCTAGGATAATTGGTGCAAAGGTGGGCAAAGGTGGTAAAACCAAATAATGATTTAGCTTTTTTTTATGTTTACTGGACTTTATATGATGTTTATTGATAAATGAAAACTACATATATCATTATTTTTGAAGACTTCCGCACTATGCAACATTTTTGCCAAGTGCCTACAACTTTTGCACCGTACTGTAGATGTGGCACCTGTTTTAATAACCAGCTCCTCAAGTTAAAAATGAAGTAGCGGACGTGATCGTGATCTGCGCTCTCTGCAAATATCAGGAAGCATGCCGGACTCGATGCTCACAAAACCGATACACTCGTCAGATGAGAAGCGTATTAAGCACTTATAACATGCAGAACGCGAGATGGTAAGTGGTCTGCACTTATATAGCGCCTTTTTAACCTTAACGGTATTCAAAGCGCTTTACACTGTGACTCATTCACACATTCACACACCAATGGCAGCAGAGCTGCAATGCAAGGTGCTAGCCTGATATTGGGAGCAACTTGGGGTTCAGTGTCTTACCCAACGACACTTCGGCATGTGGAGTCACGTGGGCCGGGAATCGAACCACCAACCCTGCGATTTGTGGTCGACCCACTCTACCAACTGAGCCACAGCCGCCCCAGGAGATGAGCGTAATTGAATTTGATTGGGCAGTCGCAGAATATTTTTTAAATTTTGCAAATGGATATACACGTCGATATAGCAAAATCTATATCGATACTTTATATCCTCATGACGATATATATTGTCATATCGCCCAGCCCTACCATGCATAATGAATGCATGCGGGGGTGGGGGGTGGGGGGGGCATGCATTCATTGATAATGGGTTGATGACGTAGTGAATCATCAACCCATGATGATTCACTACTGTGACAGACAGACTTAATGAAAACCTGCTGTCTTACTGGAATATACTGCTTACGCAAGGAGCCAGAAGACACACACACACACACACACACACACACACACACACACTCACACACACACACACACTGAGTCAGAGAAAATAAACGACACCTACAACTCCCTCTCCTCCACGTCTCAGCATTTCTGACTCCATCATTCAAACAAAAGCATGCCTGTTAGACCCCGTTTACACGTGGTATTAAGATACATTTTGAGCGATCACATGTGGTCAGTGGTCACTAATACTCAAGTATTTTAGTTATGAACCACTTTCAGCATCCAATCCACTCCTGATGGATAAAATCAAGCCCTGCCCTGTATTTTCCTCTCATTATAAATCCATTTCACACTACGCAAGCTAAATGGGTTGCAACTGCTGTTCCATGTTGACTTTCAATATCAAGCTAAAGCTTGGGGGCCGTATATCACATTAGAACGGCTCCCACAGGACACTCGGGGCGTAGGGGGGCAGAAAGCTCCAGATGTCCACAAACACATAGAGGCAGATTTTAATGAGAAAGAGTTAAAGTCATTTCCTGACCGTCGAGAGACAGTGTTTGATGAATGAAACCATTCTCTCTCTCTCTCTCTCTCTCTCCTCTCTCTCACCTCTCTCTCTCTCGCTCTCTCTCCTCTCTCTCTCGCCTCTCTCTCCTCTCTCTCTGTCTCTCTCTCTCTCTGCCTCTCTCACCTCTCTCTCTCTCGCTCTCTCTCTGTCTCTCTCTCTCTCTGCCTCTCTCACCTCTCTCTCTCTCTGTCTCTCTCTCTCTCTGCCTCTCTCACCTCTCTCTCTCTCTCTCTCTCTCTCTCTCTCTGTCTCTCTCTCTCTCTGCCTCTCTCACCTCTCTCTCTTTCGCTCTCTCTCCTCTCTCTCTCGCCTCTCTCTCTCTCTCTCTCTGTCTCTCTCGCTCTCTCTATCTCTATCTCTCTCTGTCGCTCTCTCGCCTCTCTCTCTCTCTCTATTTCAATTTAAAAGTACTTTATTGGCATGATTGTGTTTACCTACAATATTGCCAAAGCATCTTTCTCTAACTCTCACTCGCCGCTCTCTCTCTCTCTCTCTCTCTCTGCTCTCTCTCTCTCTCTCCTCTCAATTTGTCAATTCAATTCAATTGAGCTTTATTGGCATGACAAATTGTACATTGTATTGCCAAAGCATTTATATGAGCATGAAAAATAACAGAGTAGAACAAATTCTGTATTGAATAAGTGTGGGAAAAAAAAAGTGTATATACTTTCAGTGGTGTGTGTGTGAGTGTGTGTGTGTGTGTGTGTGTGTGTGTGTGTGTGTGTGTAAATGGGCGCATCACTGTTTGGTCACTCTCTCTCGTCTCTCTCTCGCTCTCGCTCGCTCTCTCTCTCTCTCTCTCGCTCTCTATCTGAACTGCAGGGATTCATTATTGCAACACTGATGAGATAATATTCTCTCAGTAATCACATTCAAACTAACAGAGGGAGTAAGAGATACAGTAGACAAACAGACAGATAGATAAAGTCAAATGGATATATAGATTCGGTCTCCGCACATTTCTGAGAACGTTTGCAGAGTTGAGACGACACGCGCCTGGTAAAGTGGTAAAATGCACTTTAAAAACACCCATAACCTTGGTCAGGTATTAATGTAAACACAGTCAGTTATGTCTTATTGAACGTAAAAAGCTCTGTGATAATGCCGTTTTCAAGCACTGTTATTTTAATTTGCAACTGTTCTATTATTTGTATTGCTTGTTTAGTTTCTTTATTCGTTTTAGGGTCCTACTTTAAGAGCGCTAAGTGCAGCGCTATGCCATAAGTCAAACACACAAAGTCAGTGAGCATGGCCATGAAGTTTTGGTATTGATGTGCGAGTCTAGACGCAAATAGGTTTGGCGACATTGCACCCGCAAATAGTTCATTCTGCGGTTCTTCTCCGGTTATTGCACCGTCTGCGTGCTATTATACAGTCCATTCCCTCAAACACCAGTGATGTAAACAAAGACAGGATATTTATAATAAGTTGGTTGTGTAAATGGACTGTATGGAATGGATTAAAAGAATAGAAATATGGACTGTTGACCTGCTCCTCGTCACACTCCTCCCCCGCCCGATGCAGGCCGGAGCGCCACCGGTCTGACTAACCCCACCCTTAACTCTCTCTGGAGGGGAGACGCTGCCCTTTCGGTCTTTTTGTCAGCCGGTGGTCCACCCCGCCTCCTGTGAACCAGGGGGAGAGACGAGGGGAGAGGGAAAAGGCGATCGGAGACACAAAGAGAGAGAGAGCCGGCTCACGGATGCACTGTCGCCCAGTCCTCAACCGCTCCTCTGCCCCCTGGCGTATGCCAGCTCGCTCCTCCCCCAGCGGACAGCAGCGAGTCCTCCAGACCCTGGTGGACGGAACCGCTCATCCCCTTCTTTAGCAGACGGCAGCGGTTCCTACGGCTCTCGCCGGCCGGCAGCGACCCCACCGTCCCCAGGCAGACGGCCGCGGCTGCTCCCCTGGTGGATGGCAGCGGTAAGGACTTCACGACAGCGCATCCCTCCTCCCTCCCAGGTCTCGACACCACTGTAACAGTTCAAGGATGGGCAAGGAGGAGGCGGGTACCGGCTGAAGCAACTTTAAAATTGACACGAGTTGAGAAAGAAATGGAACGAGAGCAGTGTGCATTATTACATGAATTATTAATACTATTGGCGTACGTATCTTGTTTCATGCTCCTTGATGCATCAGTATGACTCAGACTCCACTGTCAGTTAACATGAAGATCAAAGCCACTTTACATTTCAGCAGAGATACAATGTACATCAGAAACATGATTTGATTCACTTCAGATGTGTGCGTGTGTGCGTGTGGAGGCGGTGTGTCATATCTGAGAAAGGTCTCTGTTTGTCAGCTCATAACTTTATTAGCTGAGTCTCTATTGGGTTACAGCTCAACATCACCAGCCAATCAGGACAGAGACAAATGACACTGCATAAATAACCCTAAACGAGCTCACACAAAAGCACAAGCAACATACAGAATAGAAGAATAAATTATGAAATGAGACATATGAAGCATATTCCCATTCGAGATAAAACAGTATTAATATAATCCAGCAGTGGATCACCGTTGATCAAGCACAGAAACGCAGAATTGCTTGAGGCCCAAAGTCTGCCGACTGCAGATTCCTGGCATTCTTTCCCCTAAATGCATCGGCTGCACGTCTCAGACCCGGATACGACGGGAGACATAACGAGAACTCAAAAAGAGACAACGATGCTTCCTAGAATAGCGTCTTCAAGAGACGCGTCATGAAATTCCACACGTTACAACCAAATATCATATCAAATCCCTTTAAACTAGCTTTACATCTAAAGGAGACCGCGAACATCTGCTTTCAATCAACTTCCAGATGTGTTTAGAGGAATCCAAAGCATTCTGTGAATGACAGAGAAAACAAATAAAACAGCCTGTGAAACGGTGAGATGGGGACAGTCGCCCCTGGAGTCGTGAGTTTGAATCCAGGGCGTGCTGAGTGACTCCAGTCTCCTTAGCAACCAAATTGGCCCGGTTGCTAGGGAGGGTAGAGTCACAGCGGGTAACCTCCTCGTGGTCGCTATAATGTGGTTCTCGCTCTCGGTGGGGCGTGTGGTGAATTGTGCGTCGATGCCGCGAAGAATAGAGTGAAGCCTCCACACGCACTACGTCCAACAAGCCACATGATAAGATGCGCGGATTGACGGTCTCAGACGTGGAGGCAACTGAGGCCTTCCGTCCACACTGAGACGGCGCTTTTGTCCTCGAAATACGTACATTGTGACGGAGCTTTTTGAAAACGCACTCCACAGTGGATACATTTGAAAACGCCGTTTTGCCGTTGTAGTGTGGACTGTGAAAATGGACACTTTGTGTTTCATATGCGTGTGTGTGTGTGTGTGTGTGTTAGTACAGTGTTTCATATGTATGTGTGTATGTGTGTGTGTGTATGTGTTTTAGTACAGTGTTTCATATGTATTTGTGTGTGTGTGTGTGTGTGTGTATGTGTTTTAGTACAGTGTTTCATATGTATGTGTGTGTGTGTGTGTGTGTTTGTTAGTACAGTGTTTCATATGCGTGTGTGTGTGTGTGTGTGTGTTAGTACAGTGTTTCATATGTATGTGTGTGTGTGTGTGTGTGTGTGTTTTAGTACAGTGTTTCATATGTATTTGTGTGTGTGTGTGTGTGTGTGTGTTTTAGTACAGTGTTTCATATGTATGTGTGTGTGTGTGTGTGTGTGTGTGTGTTAGTACAGTGTTTCATATGTGTGTGTGTGTGTTAGTAGTGTTTCATATGCGTGTGTGTGTGTGTGTGTGTGTGTTAGTAGTGTTTCATATGCGTGTGTGTGTGTGTGTGTGTGTGTGTGTTAGTACAGTGTTTCATATGCGTGTGTGTGTGTGTGTGTGTGTGTGTGTTAGTAGTGTTTCATATGCGTGTGTGTGTGTGTGTGTGTGGGTGTGTGTTAGTAGTGTTTCATATGCGTGTGTGTGTGTGTGTGTGTGTGTGTGTGTGTGTGTTAGTACAGTGTTTCATATGCGTGTGTGTGTGTGTGTGTGTGGGTGTGTGTTAGTAGTGTTTCATATGCGTGTGTGTGTGTGTGTGTGTGTGTGTGTGTTAGTACAGTGTTTCATATGCGTGTGTGTGTGTGTTAGTACAGTGTTTCATATGTGTGTGTTTTAGTACAGTGTTTCATATGTGTGTGTGTGTCTGTGTGTTAGTACAGTGTTTCATATGCGTGTGTGTGTGTGTGTGTGTGTTTTAGTACAGTGTTTCATATGTATTTGTGTGTGTGTGTGTGTGTGTGTGTGTGTTTTAGTACAGTGTTTCATATGTATGTGTGTGTGTGTGTGTTAGTACAGTGTTTCATATGCGTGTGTGTGTGTGTGTTAGTACAGTGTTTCATATGCGTGTGTGTGTGTGTGTGTGTGTGTGTGTGTGTGTGTTAGTAGTGTTTCATATGCGTGTGTGTGTGTGTGTGTGTGGGTGTGTGTTAGTAGTGTTTCATATGCGTGTGTGTGTGTGTGTGTGTGTGTGTGTTAGTACAGTGTTTCATATGCGTGTGTGTGTGTGTGTGTGTGTGTGTGTGTGTGTTAGTAGTGTTTCATATGCGTGTGTGTGTGTGTGTGTGTGTGGGTGTGTGTTAGTAGTGTTTCATATGCGTGTGTGTGTGTGTGTGTGTGTGTGTGTGTGTGTTAGTACAGTGTTTCATATGCGTGTGTGTGTGTGTGTGTGGGTGTGTGTTAGTAGTGTTTCATATGCGTGTGTGTGTGTGTGTGTGTGTGTGTTAGTAGTGTTTCATATGCGTGTGTGTGTGTGTGTGTGTGTGTGTGTGTTAGTAGTGTTTCATATCGTGTGTGTGTGTGTGTGTGTGTGTGTTAGTACAGTGTTTCATATGCGTGTGTGTGTGTGTGTGTGTGTGTGTGTTAGTAGTGTTTCATATCGTGTGTGTGTGTGTGTGTGTGGGTGTGTGTTAGTAGTGTTTCATATGCGTGTGTGTGTGTGTGTGTGTGTGTGTGTGTGTGTTAGTAGTGTTTCATATGCGTGTGTGTGTGTGTGTGTGTGGGTGTGTGTTAGTAGTGTTTCATATGCGTGTGTGTGTGTGTGTGTGTGTGTGTGTGTGTGTTAGTACAGTGTTTCATATGCGTGTGTGTGTGTGTGTGTGTGTGTTAGTAGTGTTTCATATGCGTGTGTGTGTGTGTGTGTGTGGGTGTGTGTTAGTAGTGTTTCATATGCGTGTGTGTGTGTGTGTGTGTGGGTGTGTGTTAGTAGTGTTTCATATGCGTGTGTGTGTGTGTGTGTGTGTGTGTGTGTGTGTGTGTGTGTGTGTTAGTACAGTGTTTCATATGCGTGTGTGTGTGTGTGTGTGGGTGTGTGTTAGTAGTGTTTCATATGCGTGTGTGTGTGTGTGTGTGTGTGTGTGTGTTAGTACAGTGTTTCATATGCGTGTGTGTGTGTGTGTGTGTGGGTGTGTGTTAGTAGTGTTTCATATGCGTGTGTGTGTGTGTGTGTGTGTGTGTGTGTGTTAGTACAGTGTTTCATATGTGTGTGTGTTTTAGTACAGTGTTTCATATGTGTGTGTGTGTGTGTGTGTTAGTACAGTGTTTCATATGCGTGTGTGTGTGTGTGTGTGTGTGTGTGTGTGTGTTTTAGTACAGTGTTTCATATGTATTTGTGTGTGTGTGTTTGTGTGTGTGTTTTAGTACAGTGTTTCATATGTATGTGTGTGTGTGTGTGTGTGTGTGTGTGTGTTAGTACAGTGTTTCATATGTGTGTGTGTGTGTTAGTAGTGTTTCATATGCGTGTGTGTGTGTGTGTGTGTGTGTGTGTTAGTAGTGTTTCATATGCGTGTGTGTGTGTGTGTGTGTGGGTGTGTGTTAGTAGTGTTTCATATGCGTGTGTGTGTGTGTGTGTGTGTTAGTACAGTGTTTCATATGCGTGTGTGTGTGTGTGTTAGTAGTGTTTCATATGCGTGTGTGTGTGTGTGTGTGTGTGTGTGTTAGTAGTGTTTCATATGCGTGTGTGTGTGTGTGTGTGTGTGTGTGTGTTAGTACAGTGTTTCATATGCGTGTGTGTGTGTGTGGGTGTGTGTTAGTAGTGTTTCATATGCGTGTGTGTGTGTGTGTGTGTGTGTGTGTGTTAGTACAGTGTTTCATATGCGTGTGTGTGTGTGTTAGTACAGTATTTCATATGTGTGTGTGTTTTAGTACAGTGTTTCATATGTGTGTGTGTGTGTGTTAGTACAGTGTTTCATATGCATGTGTGTGTGTGTGTGTGTGTGTTTTAGTACAGTGTTTCATATGTATTTGTGTGTGTGTGTGTGTGTGTTTTAGTACAGTGTTTCATATGTATGTGTGTGTGCGTGTGTGTGTGTGTTAGTACAATGTTTCATATGTGTGTGTGTGTGTGTGTGTTAGTACAGTGTTTCATATGTGTGTGTGTGTGTGTGTGTTAGTACAGTGTTTCATATGCGTGTGTGTGTGTGTTAGTACAGTGTTTCATATGTGTGTGTGTGTGTGTGTGTGTGTGTTAGTACAATGTTTCATATGTGTGTGTGTTTTAGTACAGTGTTTCATATGTGTGTGTGTGTTAGTACAATGTTTCATATGTGTGTGTGTTTTAGTAGTGTTTCATATGTGTGTGTGTGTTAGTACAGTGTTTCATATGTGTGTGTGTGTGTGTGTGTTAGTACAGTGTTTCATATGCGTGTGTGTGTGTGTGTTAGTACAGTGTTTCATATGCGTGTGTGTGTGTGTGTGTGTAGTACAGTGTTCATGTGTGTGTGTTCATTAGTACAGTGTTTGTATGTGTGTGTGTGTGTGTTAGTACAGTGTTTCATATGCTGTGTGTGTGTGTGTGTTAGTACAGTGTTTCATATGTGTGTGTGTGTGTGTGTGTGTTAGTACAGTGTTTCATATGTGTGTGTGTGTGTGTTAGTACAGTGTTTCATATGTGTGTGTGTGTGTGTGTTAGTACAGTGTTTCATATGCGTGTGTGTGTGTGTTAGTACAGTGTTTCATGTGTGTGTGTGTGTGTGTCAGTGTTATGTGTGTGTGTGTGTGTGTGTGTGTGTGTGTTAGTACAGTGTTTCATATGTGTGTGTGTGTGTGTGTTAGTACAGTGTTTCATATGTGTGTGTGTGTGTGTTAGTACAGTGTTTCATATGCGTGTGTGTGTGTGTGTGTCATATGTGTGTGTGTGTTAGTACAGTGTTTCATATGTGTGTGTGTGTGTGTGTGTGTGTGTGTTAGTACAGTGTTTCATATGTCGTGTGTGTGTGTGTGTGTGTGTGTGTGTTAGTAGTGTTTCATATCGTGTGTGTGTGTGTGTGTGTGGGTGTGTGTTAGTAGTGTTTCATATGCGTGTGTGTGTGTGTGTGTGTGTGTGTGTGTGTGTTAGTACAGTGTTTCATATGCGTGTGTGTGTGTGTGTGTGG
>NC_068312.1:37932514-37937514 GCF_025860055.1 Xyrauchen texanus | reverse complement strand
TCATATGCGTGTGTGTGTGTGTTAGTACAGTGTTTCATATGTGTGTGTGTGTGTGTTAGTACAGTGTTTCATATGTGTGTGTGTGTGTGTGTGTGTGTTAGTACAGTGTTTCATATGTGTGTGTGTGTGTGTGTGTGTGTGTGTGTGTGTGTGTATGTGTGTGTGTGTGTGTGTTAGTACAGTGTTTCATATGCGTGTGTGTGTGTGTGTGTGTGTGTGTGTGTGTGTGTGTGTTAGTACAGTGTTTCATATACGTGCATGTGTGTGTTAGTACAGTGTTTCACATGTATGTATATATATATGTATGGAACTCTGTACTAAAATACTTTGTGAGTGTTTCCTGCATCAATACTGAATCAACAGTAAAATAAATGATGTTTTAGTTGAGTTGAGAATTTGCGGTGTGAGGTGAATGTGATGGGAAGAGACAACCCAAAAATAGTCCAAAATGTCTTTGAATTGCACAACAAACACAGCAGTTTAGTTCTGCAGCAGTCACAAACAATCTTGTTTACTAGACGAGACTTTTGGAATATTCTGTTCCTAATATCTTCTCTTACTCATTAAAAGGAAACTTGGCTGCTCCAGTGTACAAAGGGTTTATAGCAGAGAAGTGTTGATATTCCAGCTCTGCCATATTAAATGTGACTACAGACCCATGAGAGCAGCTCTGTGCAGACTGTTTTATCTGAGAGGAATACCACAGTGAATTCCCAAAGCAGAATTCCAGACACAAGTTCATCTGACTTAAAGCAGTTGTAAGGAGATACACAGTTATCCATAATGCTAGCTTTAAAAGGGCACAAAAACAAACCTCAATATTCGAATTCCCTCAATAACTGGTCCACCACTTGTGAGACCTGCTACATGATACTAGCCTACATATACAGAGATAGCCAGTCTTTGAGAAGCTGATGACAAACACTACTTTTAAGGTGTGATTTAGGGCTCTTATCACAATGAAAACATTCAACATTAACGATGATTATCAACTTTTCATAAAGAGCGGGTACAACACAGTATTCTGGTGAACTGCACACATGGCTGCGTTATTAGTGTCATCCAAACATTATTAACTGTTACATCATCAATAAAACATGCTACAGTGACTTCAGCAAGGCTTTCATATCACACTTCACTATAGAGAGATACTCTGTTACATATCATGCAACTATATAGCATGTTCCATGTTCATGCAACATTCCAACTTTATAGTCTATTTATTCTTATTTAAATGCCATTTAATGTACTGTTGTAGTACAACAATGTAACTGTGTATTATTTTCCAAAATCACTCCATTCTAATTGCACGGTCATGATTCATTTAAGAGTCATGCAACTATAACAACTCTGTATTATTTTCCAAAATCAAACAGATTTTTGCAGCTTTGTATTTATTTTAAATATCTTGTGATGTGGCATGTAATGAAACACAGTAACACAGTGTATAGACTACTTTTCAAAAGTCCCTCAATTCTGTATTTTCCATTTCTTGTCACTATTTAACTCTTTTAAATGCCATCAACTATATAACAATGGCTCAAATATGTATTTGTTTTCCCAGAATCATGCAAATCTGCGAAACATTTCATGCAACCATGTATTCCTTTCCATCGTGCAACTTTGCAGCTATATATTGTTTTCAAAATCTTACAACTATTTACTTTAAACGCAATGCAATGTAGCTTGTATTGCAACAATGTAACGGTGTATTCCTTTCTGTATGCCCCACTGTCATGTATTCAAATTGGCATGCAACTACGGTATATGACTATGCAACTATGCATTGTTTTCCAAAATCATCCATTATACAACTTTGCATCTCTTCTGTTTATAATCCCATGCAATGTAGCACACTACTGTAACAGTGTAACTCTTATATTTACTATTATTGTAACTAGTACCTAACTATATAACTATTACACTCTGAATTATGTGTCATGCAACTCTGTATCAAGTATGTCACTTGTAACAGTGTGAGTGTGGCGCGCGGGCGAGGCCGCTGATACATTGTTGCGTGTTTACAGTGTTTCTGCGCGAGACTTGACGCTCGGAAACTCGCGATTTTGCCGTGTGTGTGTTGGCGGTTTTACCTGCAGATGCTCCTGGAAGCGGATGGGTAAATTCTGCGCCATTCTCCACCACTACAAGCCGGACAAACGGAGCGCAGATGAAGAGTTGTGTGTTTCGGTACCGAGTTCTGAAGACGAGAATAATATTCCTTGAATGATCGTGTCTCTGGTGAGATTCTCTCCACGCAACTTCTCTGAGCTCCGGGACGCACTCCTCCGCGTGGGAAAGTAGAACCGAGCTTGATGAAATGCTCTATAGACTCTTACACACACAAGCCGCATGTGTTATGAACGAGTGAAAGAAATCAGTTTGCAGTCTGACCCTCTGCTGGGGTTATTTGTACCCGTCCGCTGGAGAGAAACATGTGACAGCAGAACCCCTCCTCTCTCCCTGAAATACTGGGGGTCTATTTCTGCACACTCAGGGCAACACAACACACTGAACAACAACTACATAACAATAACAATACACACAAATGAGGCATTAAACAAAAGTATAAAAATATATGTTGGTTGCATAATACCATTTATAATAGAATTTTATATAATATTTACACATAATATAGTGTTATATATAAAGACGCACATGCTATAGGCTTAGAGTTTGGGTTTTGGTTATTCTGCATTACATTTTATTATTAATATTGAAAATGTATTATATGTTTTATTTGATTATATGTGTTGTATATATTCTTATATGTTATTAGGTTTAATATTATTCAGTTATTAATATATTATTATATTATAGAATATTTATTTAATTATTCCATATAAATTATATAATATTATTAATATAATATATATATATATATATATATATATATATATATATATATATATATATATATATATATATATATATATATATATATGTATGCTGTAAATATTCTTACACGTTATTAGGTTAAATATTAATCAGTTATTAAAATATGATTATATGATAGAATATTTTTTTAATTATTCCATATAAATTATGTATACATATGCTGTATATATTATTACACGTTATTAGGTTTAACATTATTCAGTTATTAATATATTATATTAGAATATTTTTTAATTATTCCATAAAAATATATATATATATATATATATATATATATATATATATATATAAATAAGTGTTCATATTAGCTTAAATATTATTCAGTTATTAATATATTATAGAATATTTTTTTAATTATTCCATATAAATTATTTATATATATATATATAATATGTGTTCATAGCTATGGCTTATTTATTTATTTATTTAACTTATCTATAAATGTCACATACCTTCAGTGTGTGTATATACAACAACATACATTTCAAAATACTACAAAACAATGCTGTTTTATTACAGCCTGATCTCATTAATTTGCATACCTATTTGTGCGTTAATATTTGTAACATTTAAACGTACATGTTTGTACATTTGGATAGACACTAAAACGTAAAATATGGACGTTGGAAAGCATCTAACACATAGACATTAACATTTAACGTAAAATATTGACGAATCTATTACAAATATATTTGAATAGACAATTCGATTAAAATATATTTGTAAATTTGTACTCTTTTATAGATATTTAGGTCCCCTAACTAATGTACAGTAGCAATACATTTTGTTACAATATTTTATCACAATAAATGCATTCACAAAAATGGCAAAATCCAGTTCAAAAGTAGTCCAAAGGGCGATGCTCTGCATCCGATGTGCACCACGACAGCATACAATATTATTGTGTGAGGTGGAGAGTGTAATTTAATTTATTAAGTGTAATTTAATTTATTAATCGCTGTAAATCTTCTCCTGATGCACTCCATAATGGCACAGTCATATATCATTCAAACAGACTGTATACATCACCGAATACGGCATGTCGCAAACAGTCACGAGACACTTGCGAGCCAATAAACATTCGACAGCACTGCCGTAAAACGCTGGTCGTAATGCTTGAGGCGGCCATTTTTTAATTTAGAAAACGAAACCAACGGATTTTAACGGTTACGGCGGGCGCTGCGGCGGATGGAGTCGGACATCATTGATCGTCAAAGGCTTGAATTTGGGTGTGTTGTTCACAGAAAGCAATCTTGAAGAATTTAATTATAGCTAACAAATTAATGGATAAATTGTATTATTGTTTTATGGTGCTTTTTGTGGTTTGTTTAGTTGTTGTTTTTTGCATATTCTGAAAACTCCTTTTGTGCACCCATGGCAAACACATATCTAATTAAATGTTAAATAAGTTATTAAACTATTACAGAGTTATTTATTCATTTGAACATTTAAAAGTTTAGTCTTGGTTAAATTTATATAATCCTTTAAAATGTTGTATAGGGCAGCAGAAATCACACAGAACTCAATAACGCCATTAAAATGTCAAATTATGAGGGTCTGGGTAGCTCAGCAGTATTGATGCTAACTATCACACCTGAAGTCCCAAGTTCAAATCCAGGGTGTGCTGAGTGACTCCAGCCAGGTCTCCTAAGCAACCAAATTGGGCCGGTTGCTATGGAGGGTAGAGTCACATGGGGTAACCTCCTCGTGGTGGTGATTAGTGGTTCTCCTCAATGGGCGTGTGGTGAGTTGTGTGTGGATCGTGGAGAGTAGCATGAGCCTCCACATGCTGTGAGTCTCCGCGGTGTCATGCACAACGAGTCACGTGATAAGACGCACGGATTGACGGTCTCAGAAGCGAGGCTGACTGAGACTTGTCCTCCGCCACCGGATTAAGGCGAGTAACAGCGCCACCGCAATGAGAATTTTACGTTCCAAATTGGGAGAAAAGGGGATTTAAATAAATAAATAAAAATGTTGTATTATAAAGTCAGCTGCATTAAATAAATGTGATCTCACTGATGAAATTAAATGTAATTAACTGATTAATTCTATTCATTATTCAATATTAATCAATTCAAACAGTACACATAAACGTTTGT
>NC_068312.1:37917514-37920014 GCF_025860055.1 Xyrauchen texanus | reverse complement strand
AATAAAAATAAAACAATTAAATTCAAATAAATTTTGAATAAAAAAAAATTATGTAAATAAAACATTAATTTACCAAAAGTAAAATAAATGTTGAATAAAAATAATAATAATGTAAATAAAACATTAATGTACACAAAAGTAAATAAAATAAAAAGTAAACAATTAAAAGACATTAAAGTAAAATAATAATAATAATGTAAATAAAACATTAATTTACACAAAAGTAAATAAAATAAAAATAAAACAATTAAATTCAAATAAATTTTAAATAAAAAAAATTATGTAAATAAAACATGCATTTACCAAAAGTAAAATAAAAATAAACAATGAAATTAAAATAAATGTTGAATAAAAATAATAATAATGTAAATAAAACATTAATGTACACTAAAGTAAATTAAAAAAAATAAGCAATTTATTTAAAATAAATGTTGAACAAAATAATAATAAAGTAAAACATTAATTGGCCAAAAGTAAATAAAATAAAAAGAAAACTATTAAATTAAAATACATTTTAAATAAAATAATAATAATGTAAATAAAACATTAATGTACACAAAAGTAAATAAAATAAAAACAATTAAATTCAAATAAATTTTGAATAAAAAAAAAATGTATGTAAATAAAACATTCATTTACCAAAAGTAAAATAAAAATAAACAATGAAATTAAAATAAATGTTGAATAAAAATAATAATAATAATGTAAATAAAACATTAATGTACACAAAAGTAAATAAAATAAAAATAAAACAATTAAATTCAAATAAATTTTGAATTAAAAAAAAATTATGTAAATAAAACATTCATTTACCAAAAGCAAAATAAAAATAAACAATGAAATTAAAATAAATGTTGAATAAAAATAATGTAAATAAAACATTAATGTACACAAAAGTAAATAAAATAAAAAGTAAACAATTAAAAGACATTTTAAATAAAATAATGAAATTAAAATAAATGTTGAATAAAAATAATAATAAAGTAAAACATTAATTGGCCAAAAGTAAATAAAATAAAAAGAAAACTATTAAATTAAAATACATTTTGAATAAAAAAAAATTATAATGTATATAAAACATTCATATACCAAAAGTAAAATTAAAATAAACAATTAAATTAAAATAAATGTGAATAATAATAATAATAATAATAATAAAGTAAAACATACATTTCCACAAAAGTAAATAAAATAAAAACAAAACAATTAAATAAAATGTAAACAATAACACATGCTTATATATGCTACATAAACACCTTAACATTGCAATAAAATAAAATAAAGTATTTAAATGCTTTTTTTAAATGCAATGCTTGTCGTGTATAACTTAAAGTGACAGATCAGATTTCTCATATCTCTTATGTTACACTGCAATATTTCAAAAGGTCAGACCTGCAAACAGATTGGAACATATTTTGATAGCAGGTGCTAAATCATGTTATTCAGCGCTTAAAAGAGCAATAAAAGAACTGTATAAATACATCCTGAACTTAATGTGCCGCCTGTGCAAATGAGCCAAAACAAGTCATGTGGTCAGTCCTTCTGGATCTTTAAGTACTCTAGCTGTAAGTTATCTATTTGTACTCGTAGTTTATCCTGGTCTTAGAAGTTCATCAAGATGTCTCGGATGAGTCAAAATAGGTGGAGACAGAAAAACGTCTTCTATTAAGTAGCCAAATGTCTTCAAGCAGCGCAGTGTAAAACCAGACTGAACTCAGATCAGATCAGAGAGATGCTCACGTTTACCATCATTGGGGTCGATGTAAAACTCCTCTGGGTCATGTGACAGCTCCGGCTTCTAGAAGACAGAATTCAACTATTATTTTCTCTGTTTCTCTCTGAGACTCATTTAAAAGTCCGAGACACAGATTTCATTTAAATGCAAAGATGTAGACGGCAGATGATGCGTTACCGTGCTTTTGACGATTGGGGGGATCTTGGCAGGTCGTGGCGGGGGTGCTGCCTGCCTTTTGGGAATAACAGGATTTGGTGTTCTGTCTGGGTAACCTACACATGTTTCAGACATATTACACACATTCAATAGAAAACAACCCGGTCTCACAGAATCGTGTTACTATACCGTCATTTTGGCTAAATCGTTTTTTTCGTGGCTTGTTGTACGCATCGCGGCGGTTTCCGGGTGAAATGAACATTAGAGGCGCTAACAACAACAATGACTTTTATTCCCTAACACAGAAATCACGAGTAATATGGCAGATTATCAGTTCTTATTACACGGCTCTCCGCAGTACTTGATTGTGATTTGATCAGTGGCGCCATCTAGTGGTCAGACATTTATGAGTAACAACCGCACATCTTCATATCAGACCGCTCAAATAATGTTTCATGTGCATTTATTGATTTATTTGGCAAGTGGTCTTGTAATATGATGCTTAATGAGCGTCAGACATGCATTAAATACGAAATAAACACCAACAGAACAACGATTTCAGCTGTTCGGCGATTTGTGCCGTGATCCTGGTCACCCTATTTACCTACT
>NC_068312.1:37892514-37912514 GCF_025860055.1 Xyrauchen texanus | reverse complement strand
GTTGCTATGCTGTTGCTGGAGTGTTCTGGGTGGTTGTGACTGAATTACTATGCGGTTGCTGAGTGGCCTTCGGAGGCTGTATACGGAGGTCGGCATGGATGAAACATATCTGGCACTGAATCAGCTGATCATCGGGATAGCAGGATAAGGGGCAGCCGGAGATGCCATTTCGAGAGAGACAAACGCGGCAGTACTGCGTGTTTGTTTGTCTTATGTTTTTTATTTTTTTATTTATGTTTAAAAGTTACATTGACTGTTCTGCCTGTTCCCACCTCCTCCTTCCCTGGCCTTTATACTGTTACAGTGGTGCCGAAAGAGCCCGGGATAGAGGAGGGATGCGCTGTTGCGGAGTCCTCGCCGCTGCCATCCGCCAGGGGAGCAGCTGTGGCCGTCTGCCTGGGGACAGAGGGGTCCCTGCCGGCCGCCGAGAGCCGGAGGAACCGTGGCTGTCTGCCGAGAAGGGGAGGAGTGGATCCTTGCTGCCATCGGCCATGAAAGAAGCGAGTCCGGGAGCCGGCGAGCAAGTTCTTCTCTCTCTTTCCTCTCTCTCTCTCTCCTCTCTGTGTCTCCGCTTGCCCTTTCCCTCTCCCCATGCCCATGATGGAGCACGGCCAGCGCTGAATTAGCAGGAGCGTGAGATAAGGGGCAGCCAGAGGCGCCGGTTCGAGAGAGAGAGAGATGCACACGGCTGCGTGCTCATCACGGTCTGGCCACGCCCTCCTCCTCGTCACACTATGAAATCCCACAATCCTGTGAGTGCTGATCCACAGCGCATGAGCTGAAGAAAATGCCAGCCGAAGAAGCAGTTGATAGCCAGTTTGTGTATAAAATGTACGTTTTGTTTCCATGTCCATCCATCCGTTTCTAGCAAGAAAGTTGTAGTGTAGTTATTGACTATACTGTATGCTTGGTTATCACCAAAAGTCTTTATTTTGTTCTAGATTAATAGTCCTTTGTGGTTCGGTTGGACTGAATGAATGCTGGTATCCTAGCAACGATGTGACGTAGTGCTACCTCGGGAGCCTGTCTGAAGCACGTTTACGGAAGTACCTTTATACGCATATGTCACCAGTTCTACTCGACCCGCCCCGAGCGGGATTCCCATCCCCGGCATGGGAGCTGGACATGCTAGCAAGGAGGCTAGAAAAGCCATGGCCTCTAGCATCAGTCGCTAGTGCGTCTCCTAAGGCTTGCACACTGCACTGCTATCACTTACCAGCTGGCTACTGTTACACAAATGCTATCTGTTAACTGATTGACTGATAGGTCAGCAAGACAACAGAGTCACATGGGGTAACCTCCTCGTGATCGCTATAACGTGGTTCTCGCTATCAGTAGGGCACGTGGTGAGTAGTGCGTGGATGCCGTGGAGAATAGCGTGAAGCCACCTGATAAGATGCACGGAGTGACGTTCTCAGATGCGGAGGCGACTGAGATTCGTCCTCCGCCACCCGGATTGATTCACTACGCCACCACGAGGACTTAGAGCGCATTGGGAATTGGGCGTTCCACATTGGGGAGGAAAGGGGAGAGAAAAACTCTACTTAAAAGACCTTGTTCGTCCTCACACACACAAAAACAGGAGTACAATGTCAACAAAGTCTAACAAGGACTAAATGTATCGATTTCTCCAAGTGCGTTCCATTTAAACATCCTGGTTTGGGGAGTTAAAGATTATGTAAATATTTGTGGATGTAGAGTCCCGGAAAAGAAAGTGTAGTTGACATTTTTGACTACCTCCGATTCCATAATTGGTCAATTGCTGCATGTGGTCAAAAATGTTTTGTGTAATGGGCATTAAACTGTATTACCTGTTGGCCCAGACAAGTGAGTTTATATGCTATGGCTGTTCTTCTTTTATGTCTGAAATACTCGTCCACACTCTCTTTTACTCACATGATCAAATAGTTTAAACTCAAATAATATTACATGTAAATGTATGTATTTATAAGAGCAATGTATGAGTGGGATAATGTACAATTAGCTGGTCATTACTGTAAAATAAACTCCTTCAGGTCTTGCATGGGGCTTATTGATGGGTTTATGATAATGAGCGGATGACTGTACATTATCCCTAACACGTTTAATTTGACTTTGTTCAAATCAACACGACCATGACAGCTTATCTCGGTTAGAAACACATAGTGGCCTTTTCAAACAGATGAATGTGTCTTTGACTTCAATGAAGCCATTTATAAACACTTCTGCTCTGATCAGTGACCACGGACATGCAAAGCTTTAAAATAACACCCGACTCACAGAAAAGCTCCGAGCGTAACTGTTTAACTATGAAAAGCTTTGTTGTGCTTTGGGGTGATACAAACAGGTTTGAAGTTAGACAACTGTCTGAACCGGCTTGACAATATAAATAATAGTTTAAATGGTAAATGGTCTGCACTTATATAGCGCTTTTTTAAACTTAATGGTATTCAAAGCGCTTTACACTGTGACTCATTCACCCATTCACACATACATACATAGACACACATACACACTCATACACCAATGGCGGCAGAGCTGCCATGCAAGGTGCTAGCCTGCCATTGGGAGCAACTTGGGGTTCAGTGTCTTGCCCAAGGACACTTCGGCATGTGGAGTCGCCAACCCTGTGATTAGTGGCCGACCCACCCTACCAACTGAGCCACAGCCGCCCCAATTAATATAGAGTTTAATATAAAACTTAACCAAAAAGACATACACACAAAGGTGTCGGACAGCTGCCCGTAACTCTCTCTCTCGCACCGCCATCCTCGGTCGGCCTGTATCCCTCTCGGAGGCCTGATTAGCCTGATTAGGGGCCGCCCTCCGCCCTGCCACAGGTATTAACCTCTATGATTGTTTTTTAAGAGATTAAAAGTGAACTAATTTCTGTGCCACCAAAACACATCTGCAAAATGGGACTCTCAAACAGGTTTCCCAAACATGCACCTTGTCAGTCATTGCTCAGCAAACAGATACTCCCGTTTCAAACTTGAGCCATTGGTTGAGAGCAATATTTTGAAAGCTACCAACCTACGAATGGTTTATTTAAAGTTTATTTTGCGTTGCACATTTAACCTTTGAGTGTCATTTTAAGTACAAAACAATAGGAAAGAAATTAGCATTGTCTGCACACAACTGTACTGTAATCGGGCTAGATAAGGGGAAGCTGAAGATGGCCATTTTCCGGCTTTTATCAGATCGATGCTTCTGTTGCGACAGAGAGAACAATACAACGTTTTATTCTACGCCAATTAAGAGTTTAAAGTATAGCAACAGGCTTTGACATTTCTATAAATAGATGCATCATTTTTACAATCTCTGTCAAATACAAGCATACATATGACAAATAAATCTCACATTAATCCAATTATCCAAATTATAGAGGCTATAGGATGTACAGGTTAAATATGTTACCACAACACATATACACACCAGTTATACAAAAACCCTATCATTAATAAACACCTTCACTTTTCTATTCTTATAGTATGTCAATAACACTCCACATGCCTGAAAACAATCTTTGTCTGGATTCCTATCAAAATGAATACACTTTAAATAAACTTTAATAGACTTGAAATGTATTAAATAATATGGTACATTACCATGATGCATGTGGTGTTTATATTCACAGGAAGCTCGCTCTGCTGTGAGGTTTGGATGCAAATCTCCCGGGACTATGTATGTGAGGCCGGTAAGTAGCAATAGCTTGCTGGAAGTGTGCTGTGTGTGTGTGTGTGTGTGTATTTGCATAGAAGGTGGATGATTTAGCTGGAGCTGATTATCCCTGTTAATAACAGAGAGACTTTGGAACTGTCTGTCTGCACTGAAGCATTCTGTCTGTTGTCCCTCTCGTACAGTATGATGATGTTTAGAGTCACTGAAGCATCAATCCACAGAAAGAAGAAGTGTCATTAAGCCCATCAGAGGAACAGTTTGGTTACATGAGAATGCTCATCACAGCTCATTGTCTGTGCAAATACATCACCACAATGAACCACAACTTTACCAAAAGAGACAGACAGACAGACAGATAGATAGACAGATAGATAGACAGATAGATAGATAGAGACAGACAAACAGACAGACAGACAGACAGACAGATAGATAGATAGATAGATAGACAGATAGATACAGATAGATAGAGACAGACAGACAGACAGATAGATAGATAGACAGATAGATAGATACAGATAGATAGAGACAGACAGACAGACAGATAGATACAGATAGAGACAGACAGACAGACAGACTGATAGATAGATACAGATAGATAGAGACAGACAGACAAACAGACAGACAGATAGATAGATAGACAGACAGACAGACAGATAGATAGAGACAGACAAACAGACAGACAGACAGATAGATAGATAGACAGACAGATAGATACAGATAGATAGAGACAGACAGACAGACAGATAGATAGACAGATAGATAGAGACAGACAGATAGACAGATAGATAGATAGAGACACAGATAGATAGACAGACAGATAGATAGATAGATAGAGACACAGATAGATAGACAGACAGACAGACAGATAGAGACAGATAGATAGAGACAGACAGACAGATAGATAGAGACAGACAAACAGACAGACAGACAGATAGATAGACAGACAGATAGATACAGATAGATAGAGACAGACAGACAGACAGATAGATAGACAGATAGATAGAGACAGACAGATAGACAGATAGATAGATAGAGACACAGATAGATAGACAGACAGATAGATAGATAGATAGAGACACAGATAGATAGACAGACAGACAGACAGATAGAGACAGATAGATAGAGACAGACAGACAGACAGATGGACAGATAGATAGACAGACAGATCAGACAGATAGATAGATAGACAGATAGATAGACAGATAGATAGAGACAGACAGACAGACAGATAGATAGATAGAGACACAGATAGATAGACAGATAGATAGATAGATAGAGACACAGATAGATAGACAGACAGACAGACAGACAGATAGAGACAGATAGACAGACAGATAGATAGAGACAGACAGACAGACAGATGGACAGATAGATAGACAGACAGATAGATAGAGACAGACAGACAGACAGATGGACAGATAGATAGACAGACAGATAGAGACAGATAGACAGACAGATAGATAGAGACAGACAGACAGACACACAGACAGATAGATAGACAGACAGACAGACAGATAGATAGACAGACAGACTGACACACAGACAGATAGAGAGACAGACATAGAGAGAGACAGATATTGCTGTTATTTATATATTACTAATAATTATAACTATACTGTCCAAGTTATTGGACAAAATGTATTTAGCTTTTATTCTATTTTATTTATTCTATATGATGCTTTGGCAACATTGTTTTTGAAACTTTCATGCCAATAAAGCCCATTAAATTGAATTGAATTGACATATAGAGAGAGACAGACAGATAAAACACTTGGTGAGGTTGGACGTTTATAGTGGGACGTTCACATGGTGGCACTTCATAAGTATCTTCATCATCCTACAGCAGAATAAATAAAACGGTCAGGATGTTATTTTGATATTTTTTAACTAATGTGAAACAGTTAAACACATCTCAGACCAACAACATTTTGAATTGCCAAACATTGGTCAGGATCACAGTAGGTGAGTGTGACATCACAGTGATCAAGATTGATTGACAGCAGATGCATCAGTATGATGATGTCATGAAAGAGTAATAAGAAGATTAGCAGTTATCTAAACATGTGAAGGGAAGTGATAGATGCACTGTCACGAAACAGGAAGTAAGATAAACAATCCTGTTCCGAAACGATTTAACCTGTGTGTGTGAGTGTGTGTGTGTGTGTGTGTGTGTGTAATACTTATAAATTCCCCTTCTGGCCAGAACTGTTATGTAATATGTTTAACACAAAACTTAATTGATTCACTGTCATATCAGCTTTCATAACAAGTCTCTACACTACACATACATATTGACATTTTCAGTGGTGCATTAAAGGGACAGTTCCAGTTTCTTCATGAACTCACACTGATGTCATTCCAACTCCGTATGACTTACACAGAATGTTAGCCTCAGTCACCATTCACTTTCATTGCATATCTGCCTAACATCTCCATTTGAGTGCCACAGAAGACAGAAAGTCATACGGGTTTGGAGCAACATAAGTAAATGAACAGGGTCAAATGCTCTTAACTTGTGAGAACAGTACCGGTTCTCCTGGGTGGGGCTGGTGGGCCACTGTGTCTGTACCAGGAAACAGAATTAAGAGTTCATTTACACCGCAACAAGACAAAGAGGAATATTTAAATGTGGAGAAAATACAAAAGCTTTAGTACGTACAGTACAGATGTTTTCAGCTTCCCAAAGAAACTCTAGAGGAACAAAAACATCATCATGTCATGAGAAAACACACATGAGAGCAGAAACTAGACTTTGTTTACTTTTACAAGTGTTCGGGTGTTCTGAGCAGCTGCTTGTGTGTCAATAAACTATGTGGTTGCCACGGTGCTCTGAGTAGTTGTAAGTGCGTTGCTCTGCAGTTGCTAGGGCATTCAGTGATTTTTAGTGCATTGCTATCTGGTTGCTAAGGTGTTCTGAATGGATGTTTTGCATATGTGGTTGCTAAGGTGTTCTGAGTGGTTGTAACTGAATTGCTATCCAGTTGCTAGGGTGTTCTGAGTGGTTCTTAGTATGTTGCTATCTGGTTGCTAAGGTGTTCTGAATGGATGTTTTGCATATGTGGTTGCTAAGGTGTTATGAGTGGTTGTAACTGAATTGCTATCCAGTTGCTAGGGTGTTCTGAATGGTTCTTAGTATGTTGCTATGTGGTTGCTAAGGTGTTCTGAATGGTTGTAATGCACTGGTATGTGATTTTCTTCCCTTTTTTTTTGTTAATTTATTTTCTTATTTAGTTTTAAAAACCAAAAGTAATTTTCAGGAGGGTAAAAAGTGCACCAGAGCTGTGGGTTTATAATATTCATATATGTAAAGCTCACTAAACCTCAGTGTGCAGTTCCTGGGTTCATCCGGTTGATGGCAGTATAAACACATTGATGAATCCTCAGACACAGAGCACTGGTTAAAGGGACAGTTCACCCAAAAATGGGTGACTGCAAATATATTAACAGTGAAAGGCACTAATGGCAGCATCACAACATTTAGGTAAACACTCCCCAACACTGAACAGTAGGCAATACGTATAATAAATTATGTTTGAATATGATAACAATCAGCAAAAAAAAAAAAAAAACTGACAACAGTTGCATAACAAATGGTACTTCTTCAGCTAAAATCATGCAAATAAAATTGCATTTGAACGCTGGTCCACGTTACAGGTTTACGGGATGTGCAGGTGTTCCATCCATTTTTGGCTATTCATCAAGACTTCCCTGGTTAACCAGCAGTACTAGAAAAAAACATAATGCTTGACAAGCTATATTTTACTGGTAACAACATAAAATAGGGCAATATTAGCTCAAAAAGCATGCATGGATACATTGAAAATCCTCCAGATATAGTACACCATCTGGACACAATTATACTATTATCTAGGACGCATTCATTCTAATTATGCATACTATATAGCACAAATAATAGCCTATGTGAATTGGGACGCAGCCTTACTTTGCTCTTCTGGACCTGTTGTCTACTAATATCCTGTTATCTTTATTTTCAGTTTGCCCGGTCACTGGAGTAACTCTTGAGACATAATAATACAGATTATTATGGATCATATTGGAAGTATTGACACTGACTATCACACCTGGAGTCATGAGTTTGAATCCAGGGCGTGCTGAGTGACTCTAGCCAGGTCTCCTTAGCAACCAAATTGGCCCGGTTGCTAGGGAGGGTAGTGTCACATGGGGTAACCTCCTCATGGTGGTGATTAGTGGTTCTCGCTCTCAATGGGGCGTGTGGTGAGTTGTGTGTGTATCGTGGATAGTAGCATGAGCCTCCACATGCTGAGTGATTCCAGCCAGGTCTCCTTAGCAACCAAATTGGCCCAGTTGCCAGGGAGGGTAGAGTCACATGGGGTAACCTCCTCGTGGTGGTGATTAGTGGTTCTCGCTCTCAATGGGGCGTGTGGTGAGTTGTGTGTGGATCGTGGAGAGTAGCATGAGCCTCCACATGCTGCGAGTCTCCACGGTGTCATGCACAACGAGTCACATGATCTGATGCGCGGATTGATGTCTCAGACGCGGAGGCAACTGAGACTCGTCCTCTGCCACCCGGATTGAGTTGAGTAACAGCGCCACCACGAGGACCTACTAAGTAGTGGGAATTGGGCGTGCCAAAATTGGGAGAAAGGGAATATATATATATATATATATATATATATATATATATATATATATATATATATATAAGTAAGAAAGAAAAACACTGCGGGTATCCTATAGTGTCAACATTCGTCAAATGTTTTGCGAATATTTAAAAAAAAATCTACCTTAAAAGTACTCAAACACACATTACTTCCATAGGCTGGCATTGGAAGTCATAGCAAACGCGTGTCAGAGAACTGGCAGCAGGGCAAGAGTTGCAAAAACATGATTGGTCAGATGTGCCTTTAAGGCGGGGCTTAGCGAAGGGTCAATTAGTCTTGCACCTAGTGGACAATTAAACTCTCAGAGCTTTATTTTGAAGGAGGAACCCAAGCTACAGGATTATCTCAACACCAGAATATTATAGAGACTTTGGGATGGACTCCTTTGATTTGGGCCAGTAAGCAACCGCCTAGCAACCACCCAGGTCACCATAGCAACGACCACTCTTAACAAAACCACACTAGCATCAGGAAACCGACTTTTGCACAGGCAAGCACCCCTCACATTTTCTCAAATCTAGTTATTTGTAGAAATTAAAATCATGATAACGTAGCTTACAGTATGCTCCTTGTGACAGTGAAGGAAATTCCCCAAAATCCAAAGCATATGTTGGTTCCACAGAAGACAAGGGACAGCTGTTTCCATTTCATGTTTTATAAAAGGTCAGGGCAAAATCATGTACATTATCATTTAGCACCGGCTACTACCATCCATAACAACTGTTAAATAGTTAACAGCTACATATGATTATGATTGATTATGTCCCCATAATCAAAAGTCTAATAATATTAGATTGCAGTCTAAAAACTTCCAGCTTAACGAGGACTGAAGTCCACTTTAATACACCGTATAAAAAACTTTGTTTGGATCAACCCAGCGACACCATGAAACAAACATTTCTGACCCAGCAGATGTTTAGTGATACAAATATGTAGCAAAACTGACATGACAAATGTTACAAAGAAACACTTTTTAACAACTTCAGATTGTAAAGTGCCATCACACAGTTTGTATATCCTCACTATTGCAAAGCAAAGTGTGTCTATTTTTTATCATTTTACAATATTCCAAAGGACCAAGTGCATTTCTGAGCCCAAATATGCACTTTAGCAAAGTCTTTCTCATGTGTGGATATGTCGTTTTTGGTAGCACTAATTTAAGGCAATGAGCGTGACATAAAATGAAGAATATGTTGATTTGATTCAAGTTTCTCCTTCGATGTGCCACATCTACAATGATCAAATCACAGCATTATAAAACTTTAGAACAGGGGTGCCCACACTTTTTTGTGTGATGATCTACTTATAAATGACCAACCTCAATAAGATCTACCAACTAAAAAAAAAACACAGTTTCATTAAAAATAAGAAAATGGTTGTTGGGACTACTGCATGTATCCCTACATGGAATTCATCTTCTAATTAATAAAAAAAATATATAATAATGTTCAATGTTGATATCATTCAGTTTTAAAACTAAACCCAAAATACCTACAGCACAATAGATTACAATAGCCAGGGCATTTACCTTATTCTGATGACGAGTAAATATTGACCAGGCGAGGTTTTGTTTATTCAGTTGCCATGACAACTCGCGCCTTCCAAGGACTTCTGAGAACAGAGCGCGAAATTGCAGAGCGCGAAATTGCGATGCTACTGCCCGGATTAGGCAAAACTGAATGGAATCAGACAGTTTTGCCTAATCCGGGCAGTAGCATCGCAATTTCAGCTCTGTTCTCATAAATCCTTGGAAGGCGCTTATGCGCAAACCTAGTTGTCATGGCAACTGAATAAACAAAACCTCGCCTGGTCAATATTTACTCGTCAAGTGCAGGTCTGACAGAAACTAAAAGAAGGAAAGACATTGTATTTATTTTAATTAAAATTTACATTTTGTGTGATCTACCAGCATTGCCTTTGCGATCGACGTATTGGGCACCCCTGCTTTAGAAGATCTGTATTTGTATTTCTAAAAATCCCATGGTTTCCTAGCTCAAAACAATGGTAGTAGCTAACTAATTACATTACTCATATATTAGAGCGGGTCAAAATGTTGAGTCCTCTGTTAGCAGGACAATAACAAGTCCAGCTGTTAAAGTCAACATGAAATCAAGTTTGACCCCATTTAATTTCTCATTAGACATTCCTGGTCTTAATGTGAAAGCTTTTTGAACATTTCAAAAAGGCCAATTAGGCTATTTAGACATTTATTAAACTAACACACAGCTCTTATTCCATTCTAGTATGGCACGCTTGCAAATTCCCAATAGATCATCGTTGACCGTCATGTTTCACTCGGGAAATAAATCACATTACGGTAGTAAAATGTGTTGCACGTTCACGTTGACTTCAAGGCAGGTGCGTGACACGTGCGTCGCCTTATTTGCGGTACCCAACATTCACTGTAGTTTGCACGTTAATGACGTTTGTTTACGTCTTATTTAGATCTCATCTTGCCGGAGATCCACTTTGTGTAGTTTGTGACACGTGTGTAAACGCCAGGCGTGTCTTTCTTCCCACAACCGTCGCCCCAACTGATCAAACCCATCAGTGTCATTCTACCGTTCATCGGGCACACCAGAGGACCGCCGGAGTCTCCCTGAAGAAAAACAGAGAGGGTAAAACAAGTCAAATGACTCTTGTGAGGTCACTGCTTGAATCAACAGTAAGTGCAGCATGTAAACTCCTAATATGCTGTGGAGCGGGGGGGGACGGGCCGGGTCGGAATATTGCGCAGCCGGTCCCCAATCGGCCTGATGAGGCGCACAAGGGATAAAGGCAGCCGGTGACGATGGTTCGAGAGAGAGAGAATTACGGGCATGTCCGTCGTGTGTTTGTTTATGTTTGTGCTTTTGGTTTGAGTTTAATTAAATATTATTTATATTGACAAGCCGGTTCTCGCCTCCTCCTTGCCCATCCTTTAACTGTGTTACATTGGTGCAGAAGCCCGGGAAGGGAGGAGGGATACCCGTCGCAGAGTCCTCGACACTGCCGTTCCACCCAGGGGAGCACCGCTGCCATCTGCCGGGTGACGGAGTAGCCCGACTGCCCGGATGCGGTGAACGGCCGCCGTCCGCGGGGCGAGTGGGGACTGGATTCCTCGACCTCCTGGAGCGATGGAGCCGCTGCCAGGGGCGAAGGAGTGCCCTGCAGTCCCCCAGAAACGCGAAGGAGTCGAGTGAAGACCGGCGTCCGTTAGGGGAGGAGGGAAGTAACTCCCCGATCGCCTGGAACGTTAGGGCCGCTGCACCTGGGGAGGAATGTCCCAGGTGTCGCCAGAAAAGTGGAGGGGCGTTCTGTCTGCTGGGGGTCGGAGATCTGACTCCAGTTCGCCCGGAGAGGAGCGGCTCTCGTCCACCAGAGAGTGTGGAGGAGTGTTCGAGGACCACCCGACGGTACATCAGAGAACCGGTGAGTGAGCTTTTTCTCTCTCTCCTCTCTCTCTCTCTCTCTCTTTCGGCACCAGTGTAAAGGCATTCAATGGAAAGTAGGAGGCGAGAACCGGCTTGACGATATAAATCATATTTTAATAGTAAACTTAAAAGACAACATGACGGACATGTCCGTTAACGATCTCTCTCTCCCGCACGATCCTCTGCAGTCGACCTTTATACCTCAGAGGCTTGATTAGCCTAATACGGGACCGGGTGTGTAGGATCACGACCCCGTCCTCCGCCCTGCCACATACGCATACTTGTACTATGCACAACACTTATATCCTTTGCGGGTGATGGGAAAGTGTTTACATTTGCATGTAATCGTAACAGATGTTGCTCTTTCAAAGCAAAAATTATGTTTAATTTACTGTATCAATTTGGTCTCAGATGTTACTTAGAATGAATAGACCGTTGAATTTGGTTTGCAGCTGAAAGTGGAGTGTTACCTTGCAAGCGTCGTCCAGACCGCGCGTGTCTCCGGCACACAGCATGTTGGGCATCACTAGACGCCCGGACAGTTTCCCGGGAACGCACTGATCCTGCGGCCACAACTGTACGAACCCTCGTTTGATTCTCTGAGAGAAAAACTCAGAAACTACGAGAGAGAAAGACGTAATAAGAGTAAAATCACAAGTCATACTTTCCTCACATACTGTAGTCACATTATCTGTAACAGAGAAATCATCTCACACTCTTCCTCTTTCCCATAACCAGAGATTTCACACTCCGTCCAGTCGGGTAAAACCAGGTTCAGTTCTGGTAAACACGCCGGCAGCACATCAAGAGAGTTCACCGCACAGATCCCAGACTCACTCTTCAACTTGAGCAGAGCTAAAGATATGAAAAAGAAATTCAATATGATTTAAATGCAACTGAATGTATATAATTGCTGGTGAAATTTGCTGTACTAGTATGTTGTGACAGGGTGGAAGGCGGGGTCGGGTGGGAGGAGGGCGGGGCCAGGTCGTGATTATACACACCCGGTTCCTTATCAGGCTATTTAAGCCTCAGAGAGGGATAAAGACAGATTGTGGACGGTGGTGTGTGTGTGTGTAGAATCACCACCCGGCCCCGCCCTCCTCCCACCCGGCCCCGCCCTCAAGGCCCCACCCTCCACCCACCCCACCCTCATGGCCCCACCCTACTCCCACCCGGCCCCGCCCCATGTGTATTTTACATATAAGGGATATTCTGCGGTAAGTGTTGCTAACCAAGTCTGTGCAATTCCACATTTCATGAATAAAAAATGTATTTTTTATTTTTCTAATTAAATTGTGGAAATGTATTTCATTCCTTATTTTAAGAGAAGGCAGTAAAAGAAAATTTTTATCTAATAAAAATATTTTAATATGAAAAATTTGATCATGATAATATGTAAATTAACAATTTCATAAAGCTTTCCAAAATGTCCTTCATTTTATTTTAAATAACAACTTATACTTTATATTGAAAATTAGCAACGCCGCAGACATTATTAATAATTACTATTTATAAATAAATAAGATAATAATTCTACAGGTGATGAGAGACTACACGTGTGCAGCCACACTTTTGGAAATTCATGCAACTTTAATTGGCCAAAATATTAGGAAAAAAAAAAATACAAGTATTGTTTACATGTTATCTTGATTATTTATTAATAATAATCACTAATAATGTCTGCTGTGTTACTAATTGTCAATATAATGTATACCAAAGAACTGTCTATAGGTTAATGATTTACATAAGACATTAAGAATTAATTAATTGAGAATGAATAAAGTAACGTAAAGTAAAATAATTTAAATAAATAAAATACTGCCACACCCAAAACAAAAGTGAGTGTGTTTGTGTGAGTGTGTGAGAGAGAGTGTGTGTGATGTATGTGAGAGAGTGTGTGAGCGTGTGTGTGTTGTGTATGTGAGTGTGTGAAGTATGTGTGAGCGTGTGTGTGATGTGTGTGTGTGAGCATGTGTGTGTGATGTATGTGAGAGAGTGTGTGAGCGTGTGTGTGTTGTGTATGTGAGTGTGTGAAGTATGTGTGAGCGTGTGTGTGATGTGTGTGTGTGAGCATGTGTGTGTTGTGTATGTGAGAGAGTGTGTGAGCGTGTGTGTGTTGTGTATGTGAGTGTGTGTGTGAAGTATGTGTGAGCGTGTGTGTGTGAGCATGTGTGTGTTGTGTATGTGAGAGAGTGTGTGAGCGTGTGTGTGTGTGTTGTGTATGTGAGTGTGATGTATGTGTGTGTGTGTGTGTGTGTGTGTGATGTATGTGTGTGAGTGTGTGTGAGCATGTGTGTGTTGTGTATGTGAGTGTGTGTGATGTATGTGTGTGAGCGTGTCTGTGTTGTGTATGTGAGTGTGTGAGCGTGTGTGTGTGTGATGTATGTGAGAGAGTGTATGAGTGTGTGTGTGAGCATGTGTGTGTTGTGTATATGAGTGTGTGTGTGTGTGTGTGATGTATGTGTGTGTGAGCGTGTGTGTGTGTGTGTGAGTGAGCGTGTGATGTATGTGTGTACATGTGTGGTGTGTGTGTGTGATGTATGTGTGTGCGTGTGTGTGTGTGTGATGTATGTGTGTGCGTGTGTGTGTGTGCATCGAGTAAGTGTGAGTGCGCATGTGTGTGTGTGTGAGTGCGTGTGTGAGTGTGTGTGAGTGTGTAAGTCTCACCTATATCATTATCATAAGTGTCATCGTCATATTGTTCATGGATCCAGTACTTCTCTACATCAAAGATCTGCTCGCTGCTGGAGTTCTGATGTCTGAATGTACGACCCAAAATGATTCGCAGACGATTCTCTTTAAACCTAAATCACACAACACAGGAGGCCATAAACTATTATCTAACCAAAACTGGATTGTATCTCTGTCAAGCAAAGAATCTGAAAAATATTCTTATCTCACAAAAATCCAAAGTAGCGCAACAGATTAGTAAATAATTGGGGTCATGATGGAGGAAATGAGATGCAAGTATCTCTGACCCAAATGCAGTGATACACTCAGATAACCCAGAGTGAGTACACACTTCTCCTGAAAGCAGTGAGCGGCTGATAGAATCCAGCAGGAGTCGATGAGCACCCCTCCACACAGGAAGCTGTATGCTTTTAAGTGGGGCAGATATACAGTGATGGCCGCCTGCCACGGCTGCTCTCTGATGTCACTGTCCTGACCGCCGAGTATCCGGAACATAGGCAGAGAGTTTGAGGGGGGTTCAGCACGCTGACCACAGGCACCTGAGCAAGAATACGAGAGAGAAATATGATGATTTCACACATCAGGCACACTGACTGTCTGTAAATGATGACAGACTTTTCGATTATTTTCATGATCCATCTCTCTCTCTCTCACCTTGGCTGTTGTTAGTTGTAGGGGCTTGTGGTCCAAGCGTGGTGATCGACGGAGGTCTCTTTGCTGTGGAGGAGAGACAAATCCATTAATTTCTGTTGTTTTTATGCTAAGCTAATGATATTTCCACAGCCTAATCTCAAAAACATTACGTGACCGTGCACGTTTTTTTTCCAAAACAAAATGACGCGCTTTATTACCAGTTTCGCTGCGGTTCCCCACTGAAATGTCCAGCAGGTGGCGCCAAAATATATTTTATCCCCAAATTACAAATGCACATTCATGAAGAACAGAGTACCCTTCCAACAAAACATGAGAATAACAAACCGATGAGCACATGTGGTATCACACAGCGCAATACACACAACGTTTTCAGCGAATGACAGTATATAAACATTTACATTTACATTTATGCGTTTGGCAGGCGCTTTTATCCAAAGTGACTTACAGTGCACTTATTACAGGGACAATCCCCGGAGCAACCTGGAGTTAAGTGTCTTACTCAAGGACACAATGGTGGTGACTGTAGGGATCAAACCAGCAACCTTCTGATTACCATTTACTCCAAGACAAAGCATGCGACCGCGTCAGTTATTCACGCTTGTAATTCTATAACTAATGCATTTGTGGACTCTATTGATTGGTTGTCATGGAAACGGTGTGGACTTACGGCATTTGGGCACATCACAGAGTTCCCAGGTCAGCTGCAAACCTTTATAAGCATGGCACCAGGGACCGAGGTCACCGTCGGGATTCCTGTGAGAACAAGCGAGACGTTTAGAGTGTGTGTGTGTGTGTGTGTGTCTGTGGGTGTAATTTGATGCACAGTGTGTATTACAGCTGTGTGTTGTCATGATTTGACCACGGTTAAGGGGTGGTGTAGGGCACAAGGAGTTCATAAAACCCCCTAAACCATTGAAAAATCACTAGGTAAAACCCCTCAGAGATTATATTACAATATTCATGTGCCATTAAGATATGTACCATGCTATTGACATGATGCTCCAAGGTAACACTTCAAAGAATACAAAAGAAAAACATGGTTATACTATAGTTTTAGGTACATTTTTGCAAGTGAATGCACAGTTCATCAACAGCAATATGATAAAAGACACTTAAGTGAAATATATATGTACATTTATAACTAATAATAACCACAAAAAACACTAAGTTAGTATAGGTATAAGTATAGTTCATAAACCTTTGCTACTAGCTGTCTACAGTTGCCAAGCAATGTTGCCACATTCATATAATAGATAGGTACATTTCCTGAAGAAAATGTGAGTGTTGCTTGCCGTGGCAAAACTCGTTATAACTTGTTGTTAAGCACTAAAATGGTGGTCCTAGAATGTTGCTAGCATGTGTTTTTCATGATGGTAGCATGTAAGTGTTATGTTTTATCACATAACTATGCGATGCTAGCATGTGTTAGCAGGATGCTAGCACGTTTTGTCACTTCGCAAGGCAATGCTACCATGTGTTAGCATGATGATAGCATGTTTTTAGGCCTTTTATCATGTTTTAACACTTCGCAAGGCTATGCTACCATGTGTTAGCATGATGCTAGCATGTTTTTAGGATGTTTTAACACTTTCCTAGGCAAAGCTAGCATGTGTTAGCATGATGCTAGCATGTTTTTATCATGTTTAACACTTCGCAAGGCGATGCTAGCATGCGTTAACAGGATGCAAAAATGTTTTTTGCATGTTTTAAAACTTCGCAAGGCGATGCTAGCATGTGTTAGCATGATGCTAGCATGTTTTTAGCATTTTTTAGCACTAACCAAGGTGATGCTAGCATGTGTTAGCATGATGCTAAAATGTTTTTAGCATGTCTTAGCACTAACCAAGGTGATGCTAGCATGTGTTAGCATGATGCTAAAATGTTTTTAGCATGTCTTAGCACTTCGCATAGCGATGCTAGCATGTGTTAGCATGTTTTAGCACTTTGCTAGGCAATGCTAGCATTTGTTAGCATTCATATAATTCAACTGATTTTTGATCAAAGGTTTTGCACTCCAAAAAATAAGCGTTTTACTGAATTCTCCCTTTTTCAGTTTGCTTAAAAAAATTTGTTTCAACAAAAAAAGTGTCTTGTCAGCTTTACTTAATTACTTTGTCTTTGGACAACATAAATCTTTGTGTTGGCATAAAAAAAAAATCGAGGGAAATATCACCTTTTATTGGGCGTAATTTCTAAGCTTTAATTTTGCCAAATTAGCTTAAAGTGTGAAAATATTGTATAATTGTGTGTATTTAGGATACATAAAATGTTAGCTATAAAATTTACCTTAACAAAACAGACTTTGAGATGTGCTGGAAATCTCCTGTGATGCATGTACAGATACTGTCGAACATTGTTAGTAAATTAAATAAACTAGTGATGATATTTTAACAAGTCCACAGTGCTAAAAGTGCCCGAAGTTGAAGAAGCACCCATATATAATCTATTCCACTATAAATGTGAACATGGCTCATCCAATCAGATTTCAGATCTGTTCTATTAAAGCAGATGTGAAAGAATGTGTGTGTGTTTGTGTGCACCTGCAGAAGTTGTGGCTGCCGATGCCCAGCTCTCTGGCATCTGATCTCCACGCGGTGTAAATCTTATGAGACACGGCGGGTGAATCCCACGGTAGACATTTCAAATGGCTGCGTGTGACCGCCTTTGTACCTCTGTAGGACTGACCGGACTCCTGTACACACTCCATAGCGGGATCTGGCGCAACACAACACACAACACAACGTAAGACCTAGTACACACACAGTGAATGCTGATGTGTGTGTGTGTGTGTGTGTGTACCTGTTACACACGTGGGTAAAGAGCAGAATTCCCATGTCACCTGAGCTCTTTTATAAACAAAACACCAAGGTTTAGAGTCTCCATCCAGTTCCTGAGGAATAAAATATCATCCAAACAATATAATATGTATATAATGATATTTTGTATGCGTATATAACAATAACAACAACCGCCATTAGCCACTAAGTGGCGGTGGCGTCACCACGGCTTGTGCCAGGCTATGTGCACGTTAAGGCCATGTGAAGTGTCGAGCGCCCACTGGCAGGAGGTCACGGGACAGATCCAACAGGTGACACGGGCCGACTGACTGATGCACCACCTGTGCCCCCTACTGTGCCAACTTGCTGTGCTTTAGCCACCCGAGCACTGCTCAATGTTGTGGCGTCGCTCCTCTGCGCTCCATTGTTGTTGGAGGCGACTGCCTCCAACTGGCCAGTAGCGTCCTTCACAAGCCTCCTCCAAAGATGTATATATATATATATATATCACACACACACACACACACACACACACACACACATATACTATATATACTGTACTTGTGTAGCGTCTCGGTGTGTTGTGTCATAAATATATATATTTTTTAAAACATTTGTTTTGAATGCAAGAGCGTAACACATGTTTGTGTTGTTCGGCTGATGGTTGTTTTCTTCACTGTATAAACTGTATGTTGCTCACACAGCTGAAGTTTCACTTACTGCCCCTGGAGTAAACAGGTGGTACTACAAGCATTTCTCAGGAATCTTCCATATTACGGTCCGGGGACATTGCGATTAATTACGTTAATTTTTTTTTAATATTATGTATATATATATATATATCTATATATATGCACACACATAATACATATATATAAATTATGTTATGTATTTTATTGTAAGTGTATACCTGCAGTAGTTGTGGTTGCCCAGCCCCAGTGTGCTGGATTCTGTTCTCCTGGTGGTAAATTTCTTTCCTCGGAGTGAATTAGTTAATGTTAATGCACTCCAGTTAATGCACTCCAGTCCTGATGCACTCATACTCCAGGTGCCACGGTAACTCGAGCCCTGACCCGTTGCACACCTCTCACCCATATCTAACCAAAATGAGGAGGAAATTCAGACAATATTCATCCATATATATATAGAGAGAGAGAGGAGAGAGAGGGAGGGAGGGAGAGAGAGAGAGAGAGGGAGGGAGAGAGAGAGAGACACAGAGAGAGGGAGAGAGAGAGACACAGAGAGAGGGAGAGAGGGAGGGAGGGAGAGAGAGGGAGGGAGGGAGGGAGAGAGAGAGAGACACAGAGAGAGGGAGAGAGAGAGAGACACAGAGAGGGAGAGAGGGAGGGAGGGAGAGAGGGAGGGAGGAGAGAGAGGGAAGAGGGAGGGAGGGAGAGAGAGAGAGAGAGCGGGAGAGAGAGACACAGAGAGAGAGGGAGAGAGAGAGAGAGAGAGTGCACAAGTTTTGGCGAAGTCAGTCTGAACCTGTAGTTCACCCGGTTACAAGCTACTTGTAATTTTAAGTATTTAAACTACAGTTAAATTAGCGATTTTAAAAAGCAGAAAGCTAAATTATACTCAAGCTAATTATACTCAAGCTTTTAAAAGGGGAAATCTTTAATATAATTATAATTAATATATTATTTTATTTTAATTATTTGTATAATTCATTAAATAATTGCAAACTCCTCGTGGCCACTATAAACTTGGTGGGGCGTGTGGTGAGTTGGATGCACGCAGAGAATAGCGTGAAGCCTCCACCGCAGCTAGGTCTCCGTGTGCTAGCGTTCAGCGAGTCGCGTGATAAGATGCTGTGATTCACAGTCTCAGACGCGGAGGCAACTGAGATTCGTGCTCCGCCACCCGGATTGAGGTGAGTCACTACGCCACCATGAGGACTCAGAGCGCATTGGGAATTGGGCGTTCCAAAATTAGGGAGAAAAGGGGCGAAAATCCCCAAAAAGTTGTAGTTTGCCAATACAAGCTCTGATTAAATTATTCAAACAGTCTTACGTAAATTATTAGATTCTATTCAATGCAACAATGTACATAAGATTTAATTTCACAACTTATTTCCGAAATTGATTCTGTTATGTTTCATGAATGAGGCCCAAAGAGGCTCTTTATGCATCAAACCTAAAAACATACATCAACACTTA
>NC_068312.1:37867514-37887514 GCF_025860055.1 Xyrauchen texanus | reverse complement strand
CACTGCGCACACACACTCACGCACGCACACTCACCCACACTAACGCACGCACACACACTCACTCACGCCACGCTCACGCACGCACACTCACGCACACGCACGCACGCACACTCTCAAGCTCACACACGCTCACGCACGCACGCACCCTCAGGCACGCGCACGCACACACACTCACGCATGCACACTCACGCACGCACACTCATGCACGCACACACACTCACGCATTCACACTAATGCACACTCACCCACACTAACGCACGTGCACGCACACACACTCACGCACGCACACTCACCCACACTAACGCACGCACACACACTCACTCACGCACACTCACGCACACGCACACTCTCAAGCTCACACACGCTCACGCACACGTTCACACACGCTCACGCACACTCACGCACACTCACGCACGCTCACGCACCCTCAGGCACGCGCACGCACACACACTCACGCACGCACACACACTCACGCACGCACACACACTCACGCACGCACACTAACGCACACTCACCCACACTAACGCACGCGCACGCACGCACACACACTCACGCACGCACACTAACGCACACTCACCCACACTAACGCACGCACACACACTCACGCACGCACCCACGCACGCACGCACGCTCACGCTCGCTCACTCACACACACACACACTCTTACTGTATTATCTGCAGCACAGTATAGAGCAGGTAGAAGCAGCAACAGTGTCAGTGAAAAACTCATGATGTCATGTGGATGTTTCTGTCAAATCCTGCAAGACAAAAACAGAAGTTAGAAGTTTTTTCTCTTGCTTTAAGTGTAAACCTCACTAAGTTCTGCTAGATGTATGCTTCAGATAAATGAACTTTAAAATCACATGCACTTTTGCTAATCAGGCAAAGATATTTAAAACAAATACTCAATTTTCAATGGGAAAACGTGACAAAGAGACTGATTAAGAACGGGATTTTATGGAGTGGTTTTATATGCACATGACTAAGAGAGAGGGAGTTTATACTGACTTAGTATGAGGTGTTGGATGAAGGGAGGTTCAGAGAGGAAATGAGACAGAGGATTAAAAAAGAATAAACATTTGTCTATTTCTTGTACTTGGGATATGTAGAGACAGGATTGTTTGCTCATGTCACCTCATTCCAGAAGGCACGTAATACTGCGCCTCAATGACACATGCACACACAAACACACATTTATAAACATGACCTGAATCAAATCTCAACAGCTTTGCCTTCTCTTGTCCTCTCTGAACCTCCCTCCTTCCGTTCTTCTCTCTCTGTGAAGGGTCATTATTTGGCCTAATTTAAAACGCCTCATACTAAGTCAGTATAAACTCCCTCTCTCTTAGTCATGTGCATATAAAACCACTCCATAAAATCCCATTCCTAATCTCTCTGTCACGTTTTCCCATTGAAAATATCAAAACTTTCTGTCTATCATCTATCCATCAATCTGTCTGTCTATCAGTCTGTCTGTCTATCATCTATCTGTCTGTCTGTCAGTCTATCATCTATCTGTCTGTCTATCTATCAGTCTGTCTGTCTATCAGCTATCTATCTATCTGTCTGTCTGTCAGTCTATCATCTATCTGTCTGTCTATCTATCAGTCTGTCATCTATCTAACTGTCTGTCAGTCTATCATCTATCTGTCTGTCTATCTATCAATCTGTCTGTCTATCAGCTATCTATCTATCTGTCTGTCTGTCAGTCTATCATCTATCTGTCTGTCTATCTATCAGTCTGTCTGTCTATCAGCTATCTATCTATCTGTCTGTCTGTCAGTCTATCATCTATCTGTCTGTCTATCTATCAGTCTGTCATCTATCTAACTGTCTGTCAGTCTATCATCTATCTGTCTGTCTATCTATCAATCTGTCTGTCTATCAGCTATCTATCTATCTGTCTGTCTGTCAGTCTATCATCTATCTGTCTGTCTATCTATCAGTCTGTCTGTCTATCAGCTATCTATCTATCTGTCTGTCTGTCAGTCTATCATCTATCTGTCTGTCTATCTATCAGTCTGTCATCTATCTAACTGTCTGTCAGTCTATCATCTATCTATCAGTCTGTCTGTCTATCCATCCATATATCTATCTATCTGTCAGTCTATCATCTGTCTGTCTATCTATCAGTCTGTCTGTCATTCTATCATCTGTCTGTCTGTCTATCATCTATCTATCTATCAGTCTGTCTGTCTATCATCTATCTATCTATCTGTCAGTCTATCATCTATCTGTCTGTCTATCTATCTGTCTGTCTATCATCTATCTGTCTGTCTATCTATCAGTCTATCTGTCTGTCTATCTATCAATCTGTCTGTCTATCAGCTATCTATCTATCTGTCTGTCTGTCAGTCTATCATCTATCTGTCTGTCTATCTATCAGTCTGTCTGTCTATCAGCTATCTATCTATCTGTCTGTCTGTCAGTCTATCATCTATCTGTCTGTCTATCTATCAGTCTGTCATCTATCTAACTGTCTGTCAGTCTATCATCTATCTATCAGTCTGTCTGTCTATCCATCCATATATCTATCTATCTGTCAGTCTATCATCTGTCTGTCTATCTATCAGTCTGTCTGTCATTCTATCATCTGTCTGTCTGTCTATCATCTATCTATCTATCAGTCTGTCTGTCTATCATCTATCTATCTATCTGTCAGTCTATCATCTATCTGTCTGTCTATCTATCTGTCTGTCTATCATCTATCTGTCTGTCTATCTATCAGTCTATCTATCTATCCATCAATCTGTCTGTCAGTCTATCATCTATCTGTCTGTCTGTCTATCATCTATCTATCTGTCTGTCTGTCAGTCTATCATCTATCTGTCTGTCTGTCTATCATCTATCTATCTGTCTGTCTGTCAGTCTATCATCTATCTGTCTGTCTATCAGTCTGTCATCCATATATCTGTCTGTCTATCCATCCATAAATCTATCTGTCTGTCTGTCCATCCATATATCTATCTATCTATCTATCTGTCAGTCTATCATCTATCTGTCTGTCTATCTATCAGTCTGTCTGTCATTCTATCATCTATCTGTCTGTCTATCCATCCATAAATCTATCAGTCTGTCTCTCAGTCTATCATCTATCTGTCTGTCTATCCATCCATAAATCTATCTGTCTGTCTGTCTATCCATCCATAAATCTATCTGTCTGTCTGTCAGTCTATCATCTATCTGTCTGTCTATCTATCAATCTGTCTGTCTATCAGCTATCTATCTATCTGTCTGTCTGTCAGTCTATCATCTATCTGTCTGTCTATCTATCAGTCTGTCTGTCTATCAGCTATCTATCTATCTGTCTGTCTGTCAGTCTATCATCTATCTGTCTGTCTATCTATCAGTCTGTCATCTATCTAACTGTCTGTCAGTCTATCATCTATCTGTCTGTCTATCATCTATCTATCAGTCTGTCTGTCTATCCATCCATATATCTATCTATCTGTCAGTCTATCATCTGTCTGTCTATCAGTCTGTCTGTCATTCTATCATCTGTCTGTCTGTCTATCATCTATCTGTCTGTCTATCTATCTATCAGTCTGTCTGTCTATCATCTATCTATCTATCTGTCAGTCTATCATCTATCTGTCTGTCTATCTATCTGTCTGTCTATCATCTATCTGTCTGTCTATCTATCAGTCTATCTATCTATCCATCAATCTGTCTGTCAGTCTATCATCTATCTGTCTGTCTGTCTATCATCTATCTATCTGTCAGTCTATCATCTATCTGTCTGTCTGTCTATCATCTATCTATCTGTCTGTCTGTCAGTCTATCATCTATCTGTCTGTCATCCATATATCTGTCTGTCTGTCAGTCTATCATCTATCTGTCTGTCTATCCATCCATAAATCTATCTGTCTGTCTGTCTATCCATCCATAAATCTATCTGTCTGTCTGTCAGTCTATCATCTATCTGTCTGTCTATCTATCAATCTGTCTGTCAGTCTATCATCTATCTGTCTGTCTATCTGTCAGTCTATCATCTATCTGTCTGTCTATCAGCTATCAATCTGTCTGTCTATCTATCTATCTATCTATCCATCAATCTGTCTGTCAGTCTATCAATCAATCTGTCTGTCAAACTATCTGTCTATCTATCTATCATCTATCTGTCGATCTATCTATCTATCTCTGTCTTTCCATCTATTTATTTATTTGTCTGTCTGACTATCAGTCTGTCTGTCCAGCTAGCTTGCCTACCATTTTAGAAGCGTCACGCTGTGCTTGTTGTAATAGATGATAGAAGAGAACGCTTCTTTACTGTGACTTCAGACTATACATTAATATAATTAAATCACAGTATTTTGTGCTTTAATAATCACATTGACCCTGCGTTCCAAACGGGATAAACCCCTCTGAAAGGGCAATTAGAAGGGGAACCATCATAGAGGCCATATTGAAGGGTTGTTCCAAACCAAAGGGCTCATAAACAGCTACTTCGAAGGGCACTTGAAAAGAGGCGCTCCGTAGGGTTCAACTGATGGACACTTCGCTGCCAAGCGGACCAGAACCGGTTCATTCTTTTAATGAACTTTTTAAAAACAGATAAATCCCTGGCTTTCTGTTTAAAACTGGCTTTTGCTTCTGGTATTTTCCTGTAAATTCACTCGATCTGTTATTCTAATAAAGGAGTTTAAATAAAAGAAATATACACAGCGGCATTTTATGTATTTAGTAATTGAATAATTTTGGGTTAATATTTTAAAAACAAAACAAATATTTAAATTTGAAGTATTAAATATTACATTTCTTCATGAAGTCTAATTTTTTTAAGCATTTGTTGAGGTTTGCATTCTGAAAATAGTTAATAGTAAGTCATAATCATGTATAGGCTACACATTTATGATTAGGTACAGGTGATGGTCACTTGCGGCTCCTTTGCCTCGGATAGATGACCCTTAAATACTTTCCGAATTACCAATAATAACACTTCAACCCTCCGAAGCTCTCACTCAAATGGGAATAGGCACTTTTCCACTGCAGGTTACGGTTCGAATCGACTCACTTTACTTTCTGAGCTTGCTTTTTCACTGCTGTTTAGTGCCGCCTCAACGTGGGTGGGATTATAGGCTGATCGTCATAGTTGCGCCACCTCTACTGCCGTGACATCATCTTAAACGCGACACAAAACAATAAACAATAACACGAGCGCTAGCTGTTAGCTACTAGCTCATTCTCCTGCAAAAAGCAGCTGTTGAAAGGTGATTTTACACAAGTGTAACAGTTTAATTGGCCTGGTTGATTTAGAAGCAATCTTCCAGTAGTTGGTCAACTAAATAAAGTGAAGCTTTCAAGCAGAATATAGAGTTAATGTAGCATAACCTACAATCCTCCATCGGGGACTCCAACAACGCCATGTCCGAGTACAGGGCACTCTCCCTCCCATTGCTCACCGGTCTAGATAGCGTCCAACAGCTGAGACACTTCCCGCTAACGAGAGGAACCGTCTGCACCTCGTTTACTGACCACGGCGTGGTTTTGCGCACAGCCATTTCTTTTTATAATTCGAAAGTTGCTGAACAAATGATACTGCTATCACTATTGCTAATTTTAAAACTAGCGGGTTTTTAATGTTTTTTTTTATTATTAAGCTTCAAACAAACAAAGTCAATGTACAGTCAAAACTACAATATATAAACAGAAAAACAATACAGCCGGGGGGGGGGCTAAACATTATGTAAATATATTGAAGGACTCACATATAGAAACAGTTTTAATTGCTTTCTTATTATGTTAATGAAAAATAGTCTTGATGTATATTTGAAATTCTTTTTCAAGAACCAAAAACAAAGGATGGGGAAAAAATCTAGCGGGTTGATGTCCCGTGTCGCAAATCAAGTGACGCCGGTAGTGACGATTCTCTCTGACCAATCAGTGATCTGCAAAGTTTTGACGTCACATTTAGTATCGGCTCGCTTAGAAACTCGACCGAGGTGATACTAAAAAAGCACCAGGTACTATCCACAGTGGAAAACCACCAAAAAGTGAACAGAGTCGAGTACAGCTGTACCGTGCAGTGGAAAAGCTCCATAAGAAACATCTAATCCAGAACTGTGAAACTACCATCAAAAACACAGCACCACAAACGCCTTCACGTCAAAATAAAAGTCTGATTACAAATAAAAGCTTGATTCGTTTAAGAAATTGCAACAGAAGTATATTACTAGAATTTAGTTAAATGCATTTTATTATTAATATTATTATTATTGAACCTATATCTCTCAAGCAATGATGTTTACTTAATGAAAGAAAACATTAACTGTCACGGTCCTGCCACTTTGGGTCTTGGCAGGATCGTGGCGTCTCCTCTCCATGATTGTCCAGTGCTGTCCCTGTTTGTCTTGCCTTGTTCTATGTATGGTCAGGGTTCGGCCATGATAGTGTATCTGGTGCTCGAGCTCTGACATGTTTCGTGTCTTATATATGGCTGGGTGTGCACTGCGTTGTTTGTTTACTTTGCAGTGGGCACTCAGGTTTTGTCTAGTCCTGTGTTTGTGTGTGAATGCATTGCATTACTTTACTGGCATTGTCATGTATTCTCTTGTGCATGATGTTGCTTGTGTTTTCCTGATAGCATGTGCTTGTGTCCTTGGTTACGCTGCTTATTTACACTCGTGTTCAGGCTTGTGTCGGATTGAGTTCCTGTCAGTCTGTGCCCTGTTTTGCTTGGTTGGTTTTTAGTTAGTTAGTTTGTTTCTTTGAGTTATCTGTTCTTGTTTATCTCCATTGAGAGAGTTTTTGTTTGGTTTGTAATAAAACGTGGTGCATTTTTTATTACAATGATGAAATTTGATAAAATATAATTTAACTTTTAAAACAATTTGAACAAAAATGTAATAATGTAAAAACTGATTTCATAGGATACACATTCACTCACTCACACACACACACACACACACACACACACACACACACACACACACACACACACACACACACACACACACACACACACACACGTAGTGTTTCCATGTTTTATGGGGACTTTCCATAGACATAATGGTTTTTATACTGTACAAACTTTATATTCTATCCCCTAAACCTAACCCTACCCCTAAACCTAACCCTCACAGAAAACTTTCTGCATTTTTACATTTTCAAAAAACATAATTTAGTATGATTTATAAGCTGTTTTCCTCATGGGGACCGACAAAATGTCCCCACAAGGTCAAACATTTCGGGTTTTACTATCCTTATGGGGACATTTGGTCCCCACAAAGTGATAAATACACACACACACAAACACACTCACACACATACGCACACACACACACACACACACACACACACACACACACACACACACACACACATTCACTTACATTCACTCACTCACACACACACACACAAACACACATACACAGACACACACACACATTCACTCACACATACACACACACAAACACACTCACACACACACTCACTCACACACTCACACACATACACAGACACCCACTCACACACACATATTCACTCACACATACACACACACACACACAAACACACTCACACACACACACACTCACTCACATACACAGACACCCACTCACACACACATATTCACTCACACATACACACTCACACACACACAAACACACTCACACACACTCACTCACATACACACAGACACAAACACACTCACACACACACACACACACACACACACACAAAAAGGTCAAGAAGTCTGCTGAGATCAATGAACACAATGTATATATTTAATATGCATATACTGTACATAAAGTTGTAGATGTAATGTGTGTGTGTGTGTGTGTGTGTGTGTGTGTGTGTGTGTGTGTGTGTGTGTGTGTGTGTGTGTTAGTGCATTTGTATGAAATTTGTATGTGTGTCAAATCCGCCCCAAAGACAGAACAGAGCGGCATTATCCAAGAGAGAAAAAGACAAAAGCGGGAGGGATGAATACAGGAATAGATTACTTCAAACACGATGAGTGAGACGAATAGCTCGTAAAGGAGTGCAGCTGAGTCATCATCGCACGTGGAGAGAGAGAGAGAGAGAGAGAGACAGAGAGAGAGAGAGAGAGAGAGAGAGGTAAAGTGGAGATAGACACTGTGTTCCCATACAGTATATCTGCTCTGTATGTGCACCTGCAAGGGTTTGATAATGTGCTGAATCTGCACAGGGAAAACTCTCTTTACTGTAAAAACTTATGAACAAAATGTCAGCGTCAGCTAAATCAGACCTGGTGAACAGCCATCTAGGAATTTGGCTTACACACACACACACACACACACACACACACACACACACACACACACACACACTGTAAGCAGTGCATTACAGCATGATCTAATGTGCGAGCACGAACAGTCATTGAAGAAGAAATAGGTCATTTGGCTGTAAACACTTTACAGAGAGACCACAATCTGGAGTGTATTACACCTTAAATGTGGCTTATTTGTGAGCCTCTTACACTTTAGGAGTTTCCAATTGTTTATATGCATTTGAAGCTGAGTTTCATCAAGCTCGTGATACATGCCGTTCAATTATTCTGCAGATACCAGCATCTTAACATGCATCTTATATGTTTTACACTAGGAAGGACATTACTGTATATACTGTATAATATTATAGCTATATATAATATTGAATTATATTGCTATACTATAATATTTTGCTATGCTATATTGCTGTACATATGGTAATATAGTTAACTATATACCATTGTAGATATATACACTTATAATTCTTTAATAGCTGTTTTAATGGACCTTTTTAATTTCTATATATTGCAATATCATTTTATAGATATAAATAATATAATAATTTACCGCTTTACTGTATGTACTTGTGCAGTATATATATATATATATTATGGATCATTATAAATCTGTTACACATATAATTCAATTAAGCACAGCCCTTGTCTGGACTCAAATAAGATATCAACACATCTCAAAATGTCAAACAACTTTTATAAAAAAAAATATACACCGCTGGGTGCAAGTCTTACCTCCTCCCAAAGCAAGTGCGCTTCACTCTTGATCTGTGCTCTTGCTCTCCTCCGAGTTTCTGTGTGTCATGAATCCAAGGATATTTATTGCCGAATCCCGGACTGTTCCGCACAGGAATGGGACAGGACGGAACCCATTCATGATGGTGATGTGGGGCGGGGAGAGGAATTCCCACACACAAACACACACACACACACACACGTACGCACGCACGCACAGACTCACACAGAGAGAGAGACACTCACACACACACACACACTCACTCACAGACACTCACACACAGACACACACTCACTCACAGACACTCACACACAGACACACACACTCACACACAGACACTCACAGACACACACACTCACACACAGACACACACACACACACACAGACACTCACACGCACACATACAGACACACACACTCACACACAGACACATACACTCACACACAGACACTCACGCACACAGACGCACACACACACACACACATATATATATATATATATATACACACAAAAAGACACTCACAGACACTCACACACAGACACTCACAGACACACACACACACACACATACATACACTCACACAGACACTCACTCACACACAAACAGACACTCACACAGACACACACAGACACTCATGCACACATACAGACACACACACTCACACACACACATATATATACAGACACACACATTCACACACAGACACTCACACACACACACAGACACACACATTCACACACAGACACTCACACACACACACACAGACACTCACACACAAACAGACACTCACAGACACACACACAGACACTCACACACACACAGACACACACAGAGAGAGAGACACAGACACACACACACACACACACAGACACTCACACACACACACACAGACACTCACACACAAACAGACACTCACAGACACACACACAGACACTCACACACACACAGACACACACAGAGAGAGAGACACAGACACACACACACACACACACAGACACTCACACACACACAGACACTCACACACAAACAGACACTCACACACACACACACACACACACACACACACACAGACACTCACACACAAACAGACACTCACAGACACACACACACACACAGACACTCACACACACAGACACTCACAGACACACACACACACACACAGACACTCACAGACAAACAGACACTCACAGACACACACACACACACAGACACTCACACACACAGACACTCACAGACACACACACACACACACAGACACTCACAGACAAACAGACACTCACAGACACACACACACACACACATATATATACACACACAGACACACACAGAGAGAGAGACACACACACACATGCACACACACACACACACACTGACACTAACAGATACTCACAGACACACACACTCACACACAGACTCACGGAGACACACAGACACACACAGAGAGAGAGATACAAAACAAGCAAACAAAAACAAACAACCGCCATTCGCCACTAAGTGGCGGTGACGTCACCACAACGCTTGTGCCAGGCTATGTGCACGTTTAGGCCACGTGAAGTGTCGAACGCCCGCTGGCAGGAGGTCACGGGACAGATCCAACCGGTGACACGGGTCGAATGACTGAGATGACTGGCTGATGCACCACCTGTGCGCCCTACTGTGCCAACTTGCTGTGCTTTAGCCACCCTGCGCTCTGCACGTTGTTGTGAGCTGCCGCCTCCTCTGCCCTCCGTTGTTGTTGGAGGGCTGACTGCCTCCAACTGGCCAGCAGCATCCTTCACAAGCCTCCTCCAAAGAGGCCGATCTTGACACTGCTGGTACCAGTCATCGGCAAGTCCACTCAGCTCCACATCCCCCTGTACCACATCACTCCATCTCTTCTCCAGCCCATGCTGCGCCCGCTTAGCCCCCTCTATCCGGCCGAACAAAAACTGTTTAGGCATGCGGTGGCCGGGCATGCGGGCTACATGACCCAGCCAACGCAACCTTGCCTGCCGGAGGAGCTCACCGATGGGACTTTGTCCACATCTTTCAAAGACTTGTGAGCTCCTCACACAATCCAGCCTGGTTAAACCCAGGATGGATCTTAGGCAGGCCAGCCTAAATGTTTCTAACCGGCGATGATGTTCCATTAGGGGGGGTCCACATTTCGCAAGCATAAAGAAGGGAGGGAATGACCGTGGCCGAGAATACTTGAAGCTTCGTGCGGAGCGACAAACCAGGTAGCTTCCACACAGCGTTACGCAACCGATGAAAAGATAATGCTGCTCGACTGATTCGGAGTGAGACCTCTGCTGTCAAACCGGAGCTGGTCATAAGCACACTGCCCAGGTATGGAAAACACGCCACTCTCTCCACAACTGCCCCATCACCAATTGGGAGCTGTGGGGGTGTAGTGTCCGGTGGTACATAATACCCAGGAAGGTGCTTAGTTTTGTTTGGGCTGATGGTAAGGCCCCATCTCTTAGTGGCAAGCTCCAGGTTCATCAGCAGCGCCTCCAACTCATCCTCTGAGTGAGCAGCAATCACCAGATCATCAGCATACATAATGTGGTTGACCAATAGGGAGCCATCCCTTGACCGCACCCGGGCATCGATCAACCTCCCATTATATCTGTACCAGATGGAAATTCCTCCAGTACAGCCATCGAAGGCTTCACGAACCACATGGTCGAAATAGATATTAAATAATGTGGGGGCCAGAGGACATCCCTGTCGCACTCCAAGGTGAACAGGGAATGGCTCCAACTCCCGACCATGTAGTTTTACCCGGGCCCGCTCGCCATCAGGAAGGTCCTTAATGATCGTGAGCAGCGGGTCTGGGACTCCGAAAGCACGAAGAACAACCCAGAGCCCAGGCCTACTGATGGTATCATAGGCCTTGACCAGGTCAATAAAGCAGAGATGTAGGTCTTGCTGGAATTCCCTACACCTCTGCTGTACCAGACGGACAGAGAATATGGCATCCGTGCAAGACCGCCCCTTCCTGAAACCACACTGGGGCTCCGCAAGTCTCTCCTCAGCGTGCCTGGCAAGGCGATGTTGAATAATCTTTGCCCGGACCTTTCCCGGCACACTGAGGAGTGAGATGCCCCTATAGTTATTACAATCTGAGCGGTCCCCCTTTTTAAAGAGAGGGACCACCAGGGCATCCTTCCAATCCTGCGGAACCCACCCAGTGGTCCAGACTGTTGTTACGATGTCATGTAGGGCAGTCTGTGCACAAACACCACCCTCCCTCAGCATTTCACTGGGGAGATCATCTCTGCCCGGTGCCTTTCCTGGCCTCAGGCTCCGGATCGCCTTCAGTACTTCCTCCAAAGATGGCACCTCAGCCAGTCACCCACAGGGAGCGACTTCTTCCTTCAATATTTGTGGCACCGCAGCCCCAGCAGGGTCATCCCCACTTTGTCCCACGATGTTTTCCAGTCTCAGGGACTTCCCCTCCCCCAGGACCTCACAGAAATGCTCAGCAAATCTGTAAACCTGTTTCTGGGGGTCGGAGATTGGATCACCGTTCTTTCCCCTAATGATGGTAATAGGTGTGGCGCTGCAAGTAACTTCACACAGACACACACACTCACACACACACACAAACAGACACTCACAGACACACACACACACACACACACACACACAACATGTTGTGTTTCCATGTTTTATGGGGACTTTCCATAGACATAATGGTTTTTATACTGTACAAACTTTATATTCTATCCCCTAAACCTAACCCAACCCCTAAACCTAACCCTCACAGAAAACTTTCTGCATTTTTACATTTTCAAAAAACAGAATTTAGTATGATTTATAAGCTGATTTCCTCATGGGGACCGACAAAATGTCCCCACAAGGTCAAAAATGTCGGGTTTTACTATCCTTATGGGGACATTTGGTACCCACAAAGTGATAAATACACGCTCACACACACACACATATATACACACACACACACACGCGCGCACGCACACACACGCAAACACACACATATATACACACACACGCACACACATGCAATCACTCACAAACACACACAAACAGACACTCACACACACACACAGACACACACACACGCCCACACAGACACTCACACACACACAGACACTCACACACACACACACACACACACAGACACTCACACACACAGACACTCACACACACACACAGACACTCACACACACACACACACACACACACACACACACACACACACAGACACTCACACACACACACTCACACACACACAGACACTCACACACACAAACAGACACTCACACACACACACACAGACACTCACACACAGACACACAGACACTCACAGACACACACACACACACACAGACACTCACACACACACAGACACACATGTTGTGTTTCCATGTTTTATGGGGACTTTCCATAGACATAATGGTTTTTATACTGTACAAACTTTATATTCTATCCCCTAAACCTAACTCTACCCCTAAACCTAACCCTCACAGAAAACTTTCTGCATTTTTACCTTTTCAAAAAACATAATTTAGTATGATTTATAAGCTGTTTCCTCATGGGGGCCGACAAAATGTCCCCACAAGGTCAAAAATTTGGGGTTTTACTATCCTTATGGGGACATTTGGTCCCCACAAAGTGATAAATACATGCTCACACAGACACTCACACACACACGCACACACACAGACACTCACACACACACACACGACACTCACACACACAAACAGACACTCACACACACACACACAGACACTCACACACAAACAGACACTCACACACACACAGACACTCACAAACAAACAGACACTCACAGACACACACACACACACACACACACAGACACTCACACACACACAGACACTCACAGACACACACACACACATATATATATACACATACAGACACACACAGAGAGAGAAACACACACAAACAGACACTCACACACACACACAGACACACACACAGACACTCACACACACACACACACACACACACACACACACACACAGACACTCACACACACACACACACACACACACACACACACAGACACTCACACACACACAGACACACACAGAGAGAGAAACACACACAAACAGACACTCACACACACACACAGACACACACACACGCCCACACAGACACTCACACACACACACAGACACTCACACACACACACACACACACACACACACACACACACACACACAGACACTCACACACACTCACACACACAAACAGACACTCACACACACACACAGACACTCACACTCGCACACAGACACTCACACACACACAGACACTCACACACACACAGACACTCACACACACACAGACACTCACACACAAACAGACACTCACAGACACACGCACACACACACACAGACACTCACACACACACAGACACTCACAGACACACACACACACATATATATATACACACACAGACACACACACACATATATATGCACACACAGAGAGAGAGACACAGACACACACACACACACAGACACTCACACACACAGACACTCACACACAAACAGACACTCACAGACACACACACACACACACACACACAGACACTCACACACATATATATGCACACACAGAGAGAGAGACACAGACACACACACACACACAGACACTCACACACACAGACACTCACACACAAACAGACACTCACAGACACACACACACAAACAGACACTCACAGACACACACACACACACACACAAACAGACACTCACAGACACACACACACACACACACACACACACACATATATATACACACACAGACACACAGAGAGAGAGACACACACACACATGCACACACACACACACACACACACACACACTGACACTAACAGACACTCACAGACACACACACACACACACACACAGACACTCACAGACAAACAGACACTCACAGACACACACACACACATATATATATATATATACACACACAGACACACACACACATGCACACACACACTCACACACTGACACTCACAGACACACACTAACACACACACTCACACACAGACTCATGGAGACACACAGACACACACAGAGAGAGAGACACACACACAGACACACACAGAGAGAGAGACACACACACAGACACACACACTCACACACAAACAGACACTCACAGACACACACACACACACACACACACTCACACACACATATATATACACACACACACACACGCGCGCGCGCACGCACGCACCCACACGCAAACACACACATATTTACACACACAGGCACACACACGCAAGCAAACACACATGCACACACGCACACACATGCAATCACTCACACACACACGCACACACATCACTCAAGCACACACACACAAACAAACACACACAAACGCACACGCACATCACTCACACACAGTAACGCCTTCCAAAACGGTCAGAAATCTAAGGGTAACCATCGATAACCAACTACATTTCACAGACCACATTTCAAAGACTGCAAGATCTTGTAGATTTACAATATCAGGAAGATAAGACCCTTCCTCTCTGTACATGCCACACAACTGCTCGTTCAGTCACTTCTCATAACTAGACTGGACTACTGTAACGCTCTCATTGCAGAACTCCCTGCATGTGCAATTAGACCTCTCCAAATGATCCAGAATGCAGCAGCACGTCTGGTCTTTAATGAACCTAAGAGAGCACATGTTACATCACTCTTTGTCTCTCTCCACTGGCTGCTGGTTCATGCACGTACTAAATTCAAGGCTCTGATGCTGGCATACAAAACAGTCACTGGGTCTGCTCCAGCACACCTAAAATCATTTCTGCAGAGCTATGTTCCCAACAGAAGCCTGCGGTCGGCTAAGGAACGTCGCCTTGTTGTACCAACACAAAGAGGCACTAAAACACTTTCCCAGATTTCGGCTTCATCGTATCATGTTGGTTGAATGACCTTCCCAACTCCATCCGTGAAGCTGACTCACTCTCTGTCTTTAAAAAAATGTCTAAAAACACATCTTTTCCATGAACACTTAACCAGTCACTAATAAATAAATAAATAAATAAATAAATACATTTTCTTGTTGCACTTTAATCTGTTTTGAATACTATCCTGATGCTAGTGAAACTTCATACCACTGTCTCCTTGAAGATGATTCACTTATAATGTATTCCTCTTTTGTAAGTCGCTTTGGATAAAAGCATCTGCCAAATCATGTCAAATGTAAATGTAGTGAAGCTATCATTAGTGGTTGAAATAATAGTTCTACCTGAATTATAGTGTGGTGTAGAATGACTAAAATTAGCTGAGCACAACAAACAAGAGATGAGGTAATGATCTGAGATGTCATCGCTCTTGCTGTAGAATTTCTAAGCATCAACTCCATACGACAGATTTAAATATAATGTAGTGTAGTACAGTATATTTAGTATAGTATAGTATAATTTTGTATTGTATTGTATAGTACAGTATAATGTAATGTAGTATAGTACAGTATATATAGTATAGTATAGTTTTATATAGTATAGTATAATGTAGTATAATGTAGTGTAGTATAGTATAGTATAATGTAGTTTAGTACAGTATATATAGTATAGTATAGTTTTGTATAGTATAATGTAGTATAGTATATATATAGTATAGTTTTTTATTGTATTTTATAGGATAGTATAGTATAATATAATGTAGTATAATATAATATAGTTTTGTATAGTATAGTATAGTTTTGTATAGTATAGTATAATGTAGTATAATGTAGTGTAGTATAGTATAGTATAATGTAGTTTAGTACAGTATATATAGTATAGTATAGTTTTGTATAGTATAGTATAGTAAAATGTAGTATTGTATAGTATAATGTAGTGTAGTATAGTATAGTTTTGTATAGTATAGTATAATGTAGTGTAGTATAGTATAGTATAATGTAGTTTAGTACAGTATATATAGTATAGTATAGTTTTGTATAGTATAATGTAGTATAGTATATATATAGTATAGTTTTTTATTGTATTTTATAGGATAGTATAGTATAATATAATGTAGTATAATATAATATAGTTTTGTATAGTATAGTATAGTTTTGTATAGTATAGTATAATGTAGTATAATGTAGTGTAGTATAGTATAGTATAATGTAGTTTAGTACAGTATATATAGTATAGTATAGTTTTGTATAGTATAGTATAGTAAAATGTAGTATTGTATAGTATAATGTAGTGTAGTATAGTATAGTTTTGTATAGTATAGTATAATGTAGTATAGTATTGTATAGTATAGTATAGTATAGCATAGTATAGTATAGTATAATGTAGTGTAGTATAGTATAGTATAATGTAGTATAGTATAGTATAGTATAGTATAGTATAGTATAGTATAGTATAGTATAATGTAGTGTAGTATAGTATAATGTAGTTTGGTATAGTTTTGTATAGTATAGTATAGGATAATGTAGTATTGTATTGTATAGTATAGTATAATGTAGTGTAGTATAGTATAGTATAGTATAATGTAGTTTAGTATAGTTTTGTATAGTATAGTATAGTATAATGTAGTGTAGCATAGTATAGTATAGTATAATGTAGTGTAGTATAGTATAGTATAGTTTTGTATAGTATAGTATAGTATAATGTAGTGTAGTATAGTATAGTATAGTATAGTATAGTATAATGTAGTGTATTATAGTATAGTATAATGTAGTTTAGTATAGTTTTGTATAGTATAGTTTAGTATAGTATAATGTAGTATTGTATTGTATAGTGTAGTATAATGTAGTGTAGTATAGTATAGTATAGTTTTGTATAGTATAGTATAATGTAGTATAGTATTGTATAGTATAGTATAATATAGTATAGTATAGTATAATGTAGTTTAGTATAGTTTTGTATAGTATAGTATAGTATAATGTAGTATTGTATTGTATAGTATAGTATAATGTAGTGTAGTATAGTATAATATAGTATAGTATTGTATTGTATTTTATTGTATTGTATTGTATTTTATAGGATAGTATAGTATAATGTAGTATAGTACAGTATATATAGTATAGTTTTGTATTGTATTTTATAGGATAGTATAGTATAATGTAGTGTAGTATAGTATAGTATAAAGTAGTTTAGTACAGTATATATAGTATAGTATAGTTTTGTATAGGATAGTATAGTATAATGTAGTATAATGTAGTATAGTATAGTATTGTATTTTATAGGATAGTATAGTATAATGTAGTATAGTACAGTATATATAGTATAGTATAATGTAGTGTAGTATAGTATAGTATAAAGTAGTTTAGTACAGTATATATAGTATAGTATAGTATTGTATTGTATTGTATTTTATAGGATAGTATAGTATAATGGAGTATAGTACAGTATATATAGTATAGTTTTGTATTGTATTTTATAGGATAGTATAGTATAATGTAGTGTAGTATAGTATAGTATAATGTAGTTTAGTACAGTATATATAGTATAGTATAGTTTTGTATAGTATAGTATTGTATTGTATTTTATAGGATAGTATAGTATAATGTAGTATAGTACAGTATATATAGTATAGTATAGTTTTGTATAGGATAGTATAGTATAATGTAGTATAATGTAGTATAGTATTGTATTGTATTTTATAGGATAGTATAGTATAATGTAGTATAGTACAGTATATATAGTATAGTTTTGTGTTGTATTTTATAGGATAGTATAGTATAATGTGGTGTAGTATAGTATAGTATAAAGTAGTTTAGTACAGTATATATAGTATAGTATAGTATAGTATTGTATTGTATTGTATTTTATAGGATAGTATAGTATAATGTAGTATAGTACAGTATATATAGTATAGTTTTGTATTGTATTTTATAGGATAGTATAGTATAATGTAGTGTAGTATAGTATAGTATAATGTAGTTTAGTACAGTATATATAGTATAGTATAGTTTTGTATAGTATAGTATTGTATTGTATAGTTGTTATTAGCACAGTTTGTGTTCTGTATGCGAGTGCCTGCGCTATTACAGTGTTTACGGGAAAGGAAAGTTTCAGGAAGTAGATCAAACCTCTTCTGTTTTCAAAAGAGAAACCGTAAAATCTTCACATTATGATACATTAAAGAATTTCGCAGGTCTTTTAAACTTCACAGTAATACTCTAGTCCAAGACGGAGAGAAACGGTGTTTTGGTGAAAGTCTTCTGGAGGAGATTTAAAGGTAAAATCACTTCCGATTTATGACGGTAAAATTAATCGAAAGTCTCAAATCTGTTCAAATAAATGAGCAGGTTTAAGTCAAATATACACCATATGCTGCGTATTAACTCTGTAAACACCACTATACTCAGACTTTTATGTATACAATACATTTTCATATGCAATATTGTAGCATTACTTAAACAAATCTGAGGTCTTGTAAATCGATTATAAAGCTTTTACAAACATGAAACAAGACATAAATATCGCACAGTATTTTAACAACGCTGTTGAAAAGAATAAATACATTTTAGTGGAATTTACATTTCTACATGAAAGTGCAAAAGTTTTGGTTCCTATTTTTTGTTTTGAACACACACTCGCACTCTCACAAACCCTCACAAACACACACACACACACTCACTCGCAAACACACACACACTCGCACACTCACACACACACTTGCACACTCACAAACCCTCACAAACACACACTCGCACACAAACACACACTCACACACACACACACACACACACTTGCACACTCACAAACCCACACACACACTCTCACACACACACACTTGCACACTCACAAACCCTCACAAACACACACACACACACTCACTCGCAAACACACACACACACTCACTCGCAAACACACACACACTCGCACACTCATAAACTCGCACACACACACACACACTCGCACACTCACACACACACTTGCACACTCACAAACCCTCACAAACACACACACACACACACTCGCACACAAACACACACTCACACACACACACTTGCACACTCACAAACCCACACACACACTCTCACACACACACACACTTGCACACTCACAAACCCTCACA
>NC_068312.1:37835014-37862514 GCF_025860055.1 Xyrauchen texanus | reverse complement strand
TGTTCGGGCAATTTTGACTTCATTAGATCTAGTGTTGAACATGAAGACTTGCAGTGACACTCTGTGTTTTCAAACGTTAATGTCAATCAGTGCAATTTGGCTCCTAACATGATGTTTGTGTGTGTATGTGTGTGTGTGTGTGTGTGTGTACAGGACAGCAGTGTTCAGATCGCTGTTAAACAGTGTCGGCAGGAACTCAGCGCCAAGAACAAGGGCAGATGGAGTTTAGAGATACAGATCATGAAGAGGTGAATATATCTCTTCCCATTTATTTTCCTTCTTCCTGTCTACCTGTTGGGCAGCACACACACACACACACACACACACACGCACGCACACGCACACACATACGCACACACATACACACAGACAAACACAACACACACAGGCACACGCACAAACACACACACACACACAGACACACACAGGCACACACACACACACACAGACATACACACACACAGAAACACACACACACAGACACACACAAACACACACACACACAGACATACACACGCACACACAAACACACGCACACACACACACACACACAGACATACACACACAGACATACACACACACAGACACACACAAACACACACACACACAGACATACACACGCACACACAAACACACGCACACACACACACACACACAGACATACACACACACACACACGCACGCACACACAGACACACACAAACACACACACACACAGACATACACACGCACACACAAACACACGCACACACACACACACACAGACATACACACAGACACACACACACACAGACACACACAAACACACACACACACACACAGACATACACACGCACACACAAACACACGCACACACACACACACACACACAGACATACACACGCACACACAAACACACGCACACACGCACACACACACACACACACACAGACATACACGCACACATGCACGCACACAACACACAGACGCACGCATGCACACACACACACACTAATTGCATCTCACGCACACACACACACGCACACAAACACACGTGCACACACACACACACACAAACACACGCGCACACACGCGCACACACAAACACATGCACACAAACAAACACACGCGCACACACACACAAACACACGCACACACACGCGCACACACAAACACATGCACACAAACAAACACGCGCACACACACATACACACACACACACACTAATTGAATCTAATTGAAAGTGGAAAATAATATAAATATCTAATTTATATTATTTGACAAGGACATTTTTGTCCTCTAATGACATGGATTAATAATGGGTTTTGTGCTACTCTAGCGGGTCGAAAAGCACAAACATTTGAACATGTTGCATTTAAAAAAAACATTTAAGCACTAATTAAGTATCAAATACAAATAAGTTGCAATTCATTGTGCAAAAACAAAACATTTAGTACACACTAAAGTATGTGCTCAAGTTCCCTACTTGGGAACTTATATGATATTGAAATGCCGTAAATATGTAAATTCATCCCTAAAGCGATAGTTGAACCCAAAATGAAGATGTGCCCAGTGATTTATACTATCAAGTTCCAAAAACAACAAAAAAGCACATTAAAAGTATCTTAAATGTGCTCCATTCAGCTCAAAGTATGTTCCAACACTTTATTCATAGTCTTCTGAAGCCATACGATAGTTACGTTTGACAAAAAAAAACAAATGTAAGTCTTTATTCACTGATAATCTTCCCCTCGAGCTAACACGTCTAATTCACCTTCCAGTTCATTTAACTCGCAACATAGCACGTTTGAAAACTGTGACAGCAAATGATCTGGAGAGAAACATCAGAGAGGGAAACAATGTGAATTTCAAAGCTATCTTATGGCTTCGGTAGACTTCAAAATAATTGTATTTTTCTACGTTTTGCGCACTAAAGACCAACAATAAATCTTTTCTGTTTACCATTTTAATGTGAGTTCCATTAAGCGACCGCACAAAGTCTGCCGTTGTTATTCGGCTATTTTAAAATGTGTTTATGCACAAAAGAGGGCCGACTTTATGACACCACAGTAGTAAAAAGTGACCCAGCAGTTTGGAATATAGAGGCCGCGCCATCGGTCGGTCACAACACCTTCAGGCTCATCGTAATTTAACAACAAGTGCATCTCTGGTTGACGCATTTAAGAGAGGGTTTCATCACGGTGTTGGTTTAGGGGTGATTGTGTTGTGGCCATATTAATGTCATTTGTTTGGATTATTGAATGAGGTTTTACACATGCAAACTATTACGAATAAATATTTTCAGAACCTGTAAAAGCTTTACAGAAGAAACAGCAGAAGTCATCTATGTTCATGTGCATTTGTGCCGTTTATTGAGGTTGAACTCAACATGAAGACAAAATTGACCTGTTAAATCTGCAAATAGCTTTTTAGACTATTTAGACTTAGTTTGTTCCTTCTGTTTTAGGTTGCGTAACCTCTCTAAAAATAGTGAACACAGTAATTTACATGCATGTCTCATTAAAACTGAATTGGGGATGTTTATACCAGGCCTTCATCGCCTTTTTATGTCTAGATTTCACTTTTTTTTTTGCCTTGTCCCAGACCTGGACTTTCAATATTAAACTAGAATCTATTATAGAAATACTATAGAAATTATTACGTTTTGAAAACTATGATAATCTAAAGAAAGAGGGAAATAAACATAAAAATGTCAATATTTATTATGTGAAAATGATTCCTAGCAATTTTTCAAAAAGACAATTGTCCCACAGTTGTGGGTATTTCCACAGTGCACACATACACACACACACATATACACACACACACACACACACACATATACACACACATACACACACACACATATACACACACATATACACACACACACATATACACACACATACACACACACACACATATACACACACACACACACATATATACACACACACAAACATACACACACACACATATACACACACACATACAGACACACACACACATACAGACACACACACACACACACATACATACAGATACACACACACACATACATACAGACACACACACATATATATATATACACACACACATATATACACACACACATACAGACACACACACATATACACACACACACACAAATACAGACACACACACATATACACACACACATATATACACACACACACACACACACACACACACACACACATACAGACACACACACATATACACACACACACATACACACACACACATATACACACACACATACAGACACACACACACACATACAGACACACACACACACATACAGACACACACACTCTCACACACACACACTCTCACACACACACACACACATACACATACATACACACACACACACACAAAATTTACAGATTTATGCATTTCATATTTAAATTCCATCAAATTTAATTGAGTCATCATTAACAAAAGCGTTTTTTCTTTTTTTATATTTTACATTTTTTAAATTTGTATACATTTTATTTATTTAATTTTTTCATTCACATAATTTTATTTAAATTTAGCTGAAAATTGCACAATTCAATTTAATGGAATTTTGTTATGAATTTAAAAATGTGTAAATCCTAAAAACTGTCTCAGATATGTTTTTGGAGTGCACCAAACAATTTTGTGCCTAAATAAAAATGTACTTTTTTTAAGTTAGTGTACTTGTTAACCAAGTGAACAAAAGTGTCACTGCAGAGCATGCTTGAGATGAAATAAGAGACAAAACAAATATAAATGAAGGGAAATATAAATGAATCAATGAACGACTAACCTGACATTGATAGGGGCGTCGGACACACGCTGTAGCAAACGTTTCAATCACTCGACCTTCATCAGACATTTACAACAGCACCGACTTTAAAATATGTCATGACCGCATATGATGACCAATGACATCACAACCAATGACATCACAACCAATGACATCACAATAGAGAACATCTAGAAAAACCTCACATATACAGCAGCTCAAATACGTCTGTATGTAAGTGTGTGATTTACATTACAGGTGTGATTTTCTCAGATTTATAGCAGTCTGTCCCCAGACATGGTCTGAGGCGTAAACCTGGACTTACAGCCTCTTAACTCACTGTATAAAGCCAAACCACAACCATCACACACACACACACACACACACACACATACTCCCACAAGTGACCATCAGCTGCATGTCTCACAAACCTTTTAAATCAATGTGACGCTCTGTGATTTAGCTCCCAAATATGAAGGAATTTCACTCATTTCAATTGCAGTTATTCTGTTATGCTGCCTGGAGTCCATCTGGTTTGAGTTTGTTTGTTCTGACTCTGTGTTTTATTGGAGTTGATCTGGGGTTGTGCCATCCAGCCGTCTGAAAACTCAGTGTAATAAACACATTAAGCACCATTGTGAGAACACGAGACGCTATAAGCTGGATGTCTCTGTGTGTTTTTATGGTTTGTGTGTTTGTGCATTATGATGAAACGTCTCTTTCACAGGTTGAATCACATAAATGTGGTGGCGGCGAGAGACGTTCCAGAAGAACTTCAGAAACTGGCCACAAACGACCTGCCGTTACTGGCCATGGAGTACTGCCAAGGAGGAGACCTCCGCAAGGTGTGTCTCTTACAGAAAATACCCTAATACCATAGAGTTTGGAGGTTTACCATGGTAACACCATGTTTTTGGGCTTTTACTGTGGTAATAGTAGTTTCTTTGGAGATCTACCATGGTAAAACCATGTTTTTGGCCATTTGCCATAGTAATAATAGTTCTTTTTTGGAGATGTGCCATGGTAAAACCATGTTTTTGGGCTTTTACTGTGGTAATAGTAGTTTCTTTGGAGATCTACCATGGTAAAACCATCTTTTTGGACATTTACTGTGGTAATAGTAGTTTATTTTGTAGGTTTACCATGGTAAAACCATGTTTTTGGCCATTTGCCATAGTAATAATAGTTCTTTTTTGGAGATGTGCCATGGTAAAACAATGTTTTTGGCCATTTACCATAGTAATAATAGTTCATTTTTGGAGATGTGCCATGGTAAAACCATGTTTTTGGCCATTTATCATAGTAATAATAGTTCATTTTTGGAGATCTACCATGGTAATACCGTGTTTTTGGCCATTTACCATAGTAATAATAGTTCATTTTTGGAGATGTGCCATGGTAATACCATGTTTTTGGCCATTTACCATAGTAATAATAGTTCATTTTTGGAGATGTGCCATGGTAAAACCATGTTTTTGGCCATTTACCATAGTAATAATAGTTCATTTTTGGAGATGTGCCATGGTAAAACCATGTTTTTGGGCAATTACTGTGGTAATAGTAGTTTCTTTGGAGATCTACCATGGTAATACCATGTTTTTTGCCATTTACCATAGTAATAATAGTTCATTTTTGGAGATGTACCATGGTAAAACCATGTTTTTGGGCGTTTACTGTGGTAATAGTAGTTTCTTTGGAGATCTACCATGGTAATACCATGTTTTTGGGCATTTGCTATGGTAATAATAGGTTTTTTTGGAGATCTACCATGGTAAAACCAAGTTTTTGGGCATTTACTGTGGCAATAGTAGTTTTTTTGGAGATCTATCATGGTATTACCATGTTTTTGGGCATTTACTGTGGTAATAATAGGTTTTTTTGGAGATCTACCATGGTAAAACCAAGTTTTTGGGCATTCGCTGTGGTAATAGTAGTTTTTTTTGGAGATCTATCATGGTATTACCATGTTTTTGGGCATTTGCTATGGTAATAATAGGTTTTTTTGGAGATCTACCATGGTAAAACCAAGTTTTTGGGCATTTACTGTGGTAATAGTAGTTTTTTTGGAGATGTGCCATGGTAAAACCATGTTTTTGGGCATTTGCTATGGTAATAATAGGTTTTTTTGGAGATCTACCATGGTAAAACCAAGTTTTTGGGCATTTACTGTGGTAATAGTAGTTTTTTTGGAGATGTGCCATGGTAATACTATGTTTATGGCCATTTACTTTGGTAATAATAGTTTTTTTTTTATTTGGACATGTAGCATGTTAATATGATGTTTTGGGGCATATAACGGGGTAATGCCATGTATTTGGAGATGTGGCGTAGTTCTACTATGTTTTTGGATATGTAGCATTGTAATACCGTGTTATTTTGACATGTATTATATAATACTAATGTGTGTGGACTTGTATCTTGGTAATACCATGGTGGTTGCACATGTGCCATGGTAATGTCAAGTTTTTGGGAAATTTGCCAAAATACTACCATGTTTTTTCAGACTTCAAGCATGGTAATACAGTTTTTTGGATATGTACTAGTAATACCATGGTGATTTGTATATGTAATGTGGTAATGGCATATAGCTACAATATACTGTACCAAAGTACCAAAGTATTAATATGACACCATCACTCCAACATAGTACCACAGCATTTTCTTGTTTAATATCTGTGTTTTCTGCACGTACAGTATCTAAACCTGCTTGAGAACTGCTGTGGCATGCGAGAGGCTGCTGTACTGACACTTATCCAAGATATATGTGAGTACACACACACAGACACACACACACACACACACACACACGTACCGATATATGGATTTCCAAAGTTGTGCAAGAGCATAGTTATTCCGGCCAATTGCCACATAGAAGACATCAAGAGCTGTTTAACTCAATTTTTCCATCATCCTTCCAGCTCCCAAACTCCACCTTTTATTTCTCTACATTTATGAGGGGAAACGTCATGTTGCGCATCAACATACACAAGCAATAAACAGAGGTCACCCGAGGACACGTGTGTGGTGACGGTGTTTGTTTATATTTCTGACGAATTCGAAATTGTCAAATCTAGTCTTGTAAAGGTCAGAGCATAACCTGAGTCATATATTTGCCCCAGATTTGTAGTTGAAATGGGTGGAGAGTTTGAATCAGATTCATTTCTTGCTTGCTCATGTAGGCTGTTTGCCAACACACACACACACACACACACACACACACACACACACAAACACACAAACCTCATGTGGTTTTTAATACAATGAAAGTGGATGTTGATTTGTACTGCCAAGCTCCTAAATGGACTAAAAAGTGCCATGGTGCCATGGTGGCGTAGTGACTCGCCTCAATCCGGGTGGCGGAGGACGAATCTCAGTTGCCTCCGCGTCTGAGACCGTCAATCCGCGCATCTTATCACGTGGCTTGATGATGGCGTTACCGCGTAGACCTAGCGCGCGTGGTGGCTTCACGCTGTTCTCCGCGGCATCCGCGCACAACTCACCACACGCCCCACCGAGAGCGAGAACCACATTATAGCGACCACAAGGAGGTTACCCCATGTGACTCTACCCTCCCTAGCAACCGGGCCAATTTGGTTGCCTAGGAGACCTGGCTAGAGTCACTCAGCACACCCTGGATGCGAACTCGCGATACCCAGGACGCCTTCAAATGACACTATTACATTTTTATATAAAATAAGCACATTTGTTGCTACCTTCACTTCACTAAAAAGCAGAATTGAATATTCATGAAAAGGCTGCTGTGTCTTGCATTAGGGGCATCTGCTGCTAACTGCTGGAGAAAAAATGCATTCATTGCAATGACAAGTATAGCCTATAGGTGGCCTCAGTGTTCTCCTTATCATTGCCTTGTCTCCGTAATTTAATGCTGTAACTTAATATCTAGATATTATCACAAGTTATGCATTTGGGTATATATTAACACATTATAAAAGACTGTTGTATGTCAGAGTTTAGCTACTTTTAATGTGTTTTGCATGGGAACTGTTTTTATAATATGAAGTGTTTTTGTAGCAGTGTTTTTGTTCTGGAAGGGCAAATGTTCAACACAGTGGGTTCAGTCATGTAGTTCTGTAAGTGTGTGTATGTGTAATGTGGGATGTGTTCTGTTTTGTGGCTATGTCACAGTTTCACCCATTAATTTCAGTCTGTCTTTGTGTGGTTGTTGTTGTGTGTGTGTGTGTGTGCGTGTGGTGTAGCTGGGTAAGTGTGTGTGTGTGTGTGTGTGTGTGTGTGGGTGGCAGGGCTGGTAATCTGGCATATCGAGCACTTTGGGGCCAATCAGGCGCAGAATGGCCCTCGGGAGATCCTAGGCTAAATAAGCTAAAATGAGCCGCCGCGTTATGTAGAACGGACCACAAAACGGCGCCGCGATATGCAGAAAAGGACAGCGAACCTTATCAGGCTAATTAAGCCTCCGAGAGGGATAAAGGCCGATGGCAGACGGTGGTGCGACGAGGGAGAGATAGTTTACGAACATGTCCGTCATGTGTGTGTTTGTCTTTTAAGTTATTCATTAAAATATAATTTATATTATCAAGCCGGTTCTCGCCGCCTCCTACCCATTGAATCCCTTTACACTGGGGCCGAAACCCAGGAAGGAGGAGGGATGCCCGTTGCGGAGTCCTCGACACTGCCATCCACCCAGGGGAGCGCCGCTGCCATCCACCGGGGGAGGGAGTAGACCGACCGCCCGGACGCGGTGAACGGCCGCCGTCCACGAGGCGAGTGGGGAATGGACTCCCCGTCCGCCTGGAGCGATGGAGCCGCTGCCAGGGGTGGAGGAGAGCCCTGCCACCCCCCAGAAACGCGGAGGGGTCGGAGGAAGACCGCCGTCCGTGAGGGGAGGAGGGAAGTGTTCCCCGACCGCCTGGAGCGGTAGGGCCGCTGCCAGGGGCGGAGGAGTGTTCCCACGAGTCGCCGAGAACGCGGAGGGGCGTTCTGACCTCCGGGGGTCACGAGTCTGACTCCGGTCCACCCGGGAGGAAGCGGCTGTCGTCCGCCTGAGAGGGTGGAGGAGTGATCGAGGACCATGCGACCGGTGTATCTCTCTCTCACTGCCGCTCTGCGTTGGCCTTTTCCCTCTCGTTTAAATTTGAGTGTTTTTTTTTGGGGGGGGGGTACTACACTGTTATAGGAAGTACCCCCCATATTTATTATTTCTGTTTCCCTCCCCTTGTCCCCTCCCTCGTCCAGGTAGATGGGGATGACCTACCGGCAGACCAGGCTTCAAGCACGCCCTCCCCCAGGGAAAGAGGGGTGTGGGGGGGGGGGGGTGTATGTCAGGCCGGGGGCTCCCCAGCCTGAGAGAACGAGGAAGGAATGTGGCAGGGCCGGGTCGTGATCATACACACCTGGTCCCGTATCAGGCTAATCAAGCCTCCCGAGAGGGATAAAGGCCGATGGCAGACGGTGGTGCGACGAGAGAGAGAGAGAGAGAGATAGTTTACGGACATGTCCGTCATGTGTATGTTTGTGTCTATGTCTCTGCAGCGTCAGCTCTGACATACCTCCACGGGATGAGAATCATCCACAGAGATCTCAAACCAGAGAACATCGTCCTACAGCAGGGCGAAAAAAGAGTGAGACGTGTTCGATTGTATTTTTAAAATGCATAAATGTTGCTTTGCTTCTAATTTAAGTTTGAACTTAATGACGTACTGCGAATCTTTTCCTCCTCTAGTTGGTCCATAAGATCATAGATTTAGGTTACGCTAAAGAACTGGACCAGAGCAGCCTGTGCACGTCGTTCGTTGGGACGCTGCAGTATTTGGTGGGTACATGAGAGGATTTTTGTAAACTTGTCTCTTTATTGTTTTTCCTTACTCTCTCTTTTGCCGTCCGTGTGTCTCTTTCAGGCCCCCGAGTTGTTGGAACAGCAGAAGTACACAGTGGCGGTGGATTACTGGAGTTTTGGCACGCTGGTATTCGAGTGTATCACTGGATTTAGACCATTTCTACCAACCTGGCAACCCGTTCAATGGTATATAGCCTCTCAGTGTGTTCAGTGTATATAAATGCATCAGTGAAACCAGCACACTTAAATATCGATGTTTGGCCGTGCTCCTGTACTCGTCCTCAAATGAGTGTTTTTAAAATATCCTCTTAGGTCCTCTTGAACTTTAGCGTTCCATCTTTACCTCTCCTCAGGCACACCAAACTGTTACAGAAACATGAAGATGATATAGTGGTTTATGAAGATCTCACAGGAGAGGTCCGGTTCTCCAAACATCTGCCTAATCCACACAACCTCAACAGGTTAGTGCATGTAATCAATCGAGTAGTGCATGGGTCATAGTGTGTACTGTAAGTTGCTAACATCATGTTGTGTTTTAGATTGTTAGCCGGTCAACTGGAACACTGGCTACAGCTGATGCTGAGATGGTCACCTAAAGAGAGAGGTAAAGATTTAAGACAAAGGGGTAAAGAGAGTCAGGATGTGCCCAAAGACACCGAGGAGGACAGTAAAGAGACCCCAGAGGGGTGCAAAGAGTCTCCAAAGGGCACATGTTTCTGCTTTGATGAGTTAAGCCGCATTCTGAATCTAAAGGTTGGTTAAAGTTCCCATCAAGGAAATTACTCAAGACTATTTTGTCTCATGCGGACATCCACACTCGTTCTTTCTCTCTCTCCAGCTGGTCCACGTGCTAAATATGACCTCCGCTGAAATATTGACATACTCCGTCCAGCCGGAGGACGACGTGGCATCCCTACAGGAGCGAATCGCACAGGACACGTGCATTTCTCCAGCCAATCAGGAGCTGCTGTTGGAGGCGGGGCTTGCCGTAGAGCCGCATAATAGCGTCATGCAGTGTGCGATTGATTATTGTGTACGTTTGTTTATTCGAAGCTTCTGATTTAAAGCAACTTTGATGCAACAGCAGCTAATTTATTTAGCTTCAACCAGGTTTTAAAGGGGTCACACCATCAAATCAGACTCAAAACTTCCTCTGTAGTCCATTTATTGAAACTAAGCTGCAAAAATGGCTCATTTCCTCCACAACTTTCTGACGTCAGACAGGTTTAATAAAGGACTGCCTTCATTTAGATGTCTACATTGCCTAGCAACAACACCAGTAGAACGTATGATAAGTAACTAAGGAACTAAACTATGACTGGTTTTGATACAAGTAACCTTTACTTACCTTATCAGTGGACTTCTGGGATACATAAGTGTATCTTATTCACCCAATTTTGTGAGTATAAATATTGTCTTGACAACATTGTGTTGCGTTTGTTAGTTGCTGGAAACTCGGCGGGCAGAGGAGCCCCTGGTTTTCCTGTTTGACCGTTCGTGCTGCAACTACGAACCGCAGTTTAGCCCACGCGTCCTTCCTGAAAACATCCGATTCGTCCGTGAGTTACTGTAGCACTTTTAAAATGTTCAGTTGATGTTTTATTATGTGTGTGTTGTCCAGTGAAGGGTCTTTAAACTGATGTCTTCTATGTTTTAGAAAATGACCCCAAACGCTCGCTGGCCTACAGCGCACAGAGACGCACATGGGGTCAAGCCTGGCACACCATACGCACGCTGAAAGAAGACTGGCAGAGACTGCAGCAGGGGCAGAAAGTAGTCATGTAAGTCAGTAGCCTAAATCTGCCACATGAGCTCAATCTGTCTGGAGCAAGTGCAGACAGATTGCTCCAGACAGATCGAGCTCATGTGGCAGATTTAGGTTCAAACCTTGTCTGCATTTCTGTTCTCCTCTCAACTGTGTCCATAAAAACAATATATCAAAATAGGGATGTAACACACTTCTACATTCTCTGGAATCAAACACCAAGCATACTTAGCAATCTCTCTTTCTGTTCCAGTATGAGTCTTCTCAGACATAACGGTACACTGTCCAAACAAAAGAATGAGATGGTGTCCATGCATCAGAGGTTAAAGGCCACGCTGGAGTTTTTCAGCACTAGTCTGCACATCGATATCGACAAATACCAAGAGCAGAGAGCTACAGGGATAGGTACAACACATGCACACACACTCACACACACACACTCAGTCCTATGTATTGCATTACTTTCAGAATATGAATATGGATTACTGATTTGGTGGTGTTGTGATTGATGATTTGTTAATGTTATGATTGATGAATTTATAATTAGTGATTTGGTGATGTTATGATTGAGAATTTGATGATGTTATGATTGGCGGATGTAAGGATTAAGTGATTATTAGTGATTCATTGATGTTATCGTTGCTGATTTGGAGAAGTTTTGACTGGTGATATAATGATGGTGATTTGGTGATGTTATGATTGGTGATGAAATTATGGGTGATTTCGTGATGTTATGATTGGTTATCAGGTGATGTTATGATTCTTGATTTGGAGAAGTTTTGACTGGTGATATAATGATGGGTGATTTGGTGATGTTATGATTGGTGATGCTTTTATTGGTGATTTGGAGATATGATTGGTGATTTGGTAATGTTGGAATCGGTGATGTTATGATTCAGTGATTTTACGAATGGGGATTTGGATAAGTTATAATTGGCAATGTAGGCCTAATGATGGTTGATTTGGTAATGTTATGATTGATGATTAGATTATGTTATGATTCGTGATATGATTGGTAATTAAGGTGATGTTGTGATTTGGTGGTGTTTTGATTCATATTAATAATGCTATCATTGGCGATTTAGAGATGTTATGATTGCCAATGTTATGATTTGGTGATGCCATGATTGATTAAGTTGTGATTAGTGATAGGATTAGTGATTTGGAGATATGATTGTTGATGTTATGATTCAGTGATGTTATGACGATTTGGAGAAGTTATAATTGGCGATGAAATTATGGGTGATTTCATGATGTTATGATTGGTGATCAGGTGATGTTATGATTCTTGATTTGGAGATGTTAACTTTTGATTGGTGATGCTATAATCAGTGATTTTGAGATATGATTGGTAATTTGTTGATGTTGTGATTTGGTGATGCTATGATAAATAATGCTATGATTAGCGATTTGGAAATGTTATGATTGGTGATGCCTTTATTGGTGACTTGGAATTATGATTGACGATTTGGTGATGTCATAATTGGGAGATGTTATGATTCGGAGATGTCATGAATGATGAAAATATGATTAACGATTTGATAATGTTACGATTGGTGATTTATGAATGGTGGTTTGGAGAAGTTATGTGTGGCGATGTAATGATGGGTGATTTGGTGATGTTATGATTGGTGATTTTGAGGTATGATTAGGATTTGATGATGTTGGGGTTGGTGATGTTATGATTCAGTGATGTTATGACTTCTGATTTGGAGAAGTTGTGATTGGCGATGAACTGATGGGTGATTTGATGATGTTATGATTGGTGATTTAGAAATGTTATGATTGCTGGTGTTATGATTGGTGATTTGGAGGTATGATTGTGGATTTGGTGATGTTATGATTAATAATGCATGATTGGTGATTTAGAAATGTTATGATTGCTGGTGTTAAGATTTGTGATTTGAGATGTGATTGTGGATTTGGTGATGTTATGATTAATAATGCATGATTGGAGATTTAGAAATGTTATGATTGGTGATTTGGAGGTATGATTGGGATTTGATGATGTTGGGGTTGGTGATGTTATGATTCAGTGATGTTATGACTTCTGATTTGGAGAAGTTGTGATTGGCGATGAACTGATGGGTGATTTGATGATGTTATGATTGGTGATTTAGAAATGTTATGATTGCTGGTGTTAAGATTTGTGATTTGAGATGTGATTGTGGATTTGGTGATCTTATGATTAATAATGCATGATTGGTGATTTAGAAATGTTATGATTGCTGTTGTTATGAGTGGTGATTTGGAGATGTTAAGCTTTAGTGATGCTATGATTGGTGATTTGGAGATAAGATTGTGGATTTGGTGATGTTATGATTAATAATGCATGATTGGTGATTTAGAAATGTTATGATTGCTGGTGTTATGATTGGTGATTTGAGATGTGATTGTGGATTTGTTGATGTTATGATTAATAATGCATGATTGGTGATTTAGAAATGTTATGATTGCTGGTGTTATGATTGGTGATTTGGTAATTTTAGTGATCTAGTATTTTGTGTTTCCAGCTTCTGAAAAATTATTGGGTGTTTGGCGAGAAATGGAACAGACAGCTAACAACTGTGGGCAGGTAAGAGCGTTTTTTTGTGAGTGATGTCATATTTGTAAGCTGTCACAGAGCTCCCTGGTGTAACTTTGTTTTAGTGTTAGTGTGAATATTTAAATATTTAATACATGTGTGTGTCAGACGGAGGATGTGAATAAATTGGAAGAGGAGATGATGACGCTTCAGACTGATATCGTGGACCTTCAGAGACAACCCTGGAGGAGCGGAGAGGCTTTAGAGACACTGTAAGCACACACACACACACACACACACACACACACACACACACAGGCCCCTTTACACCTGGCATTAACATCTGATGTACAGTATGCAGTCATGAAATCAGAAATCCATCCTTCAAATCTGATCACAAGTGATTAGAAGAGATGTATTGTGTATTAGTATTGCACTCCCATACTCTGTGTTGTGTTTTGTAGTGAAGTGAAGGCCATGGATCTGTTCCGTAAGCTGAGAGAGAAACCCAGAGGTAAGACACCTGCGTCTGTCATGACCTTCTCAAAATCAGAGTGTATCCACCATCTGAACCCCTGCTGCAGATGATCTATTCTGATGTGTTGTTAAAGTTACTTTGTTTTCCTTACTGATCTCAGAGCAGCGTTGTCAGGGTGACTGCCAGGAAGTGATCAAACTGGTGGTTCAAGCCGTGCAGTTTTACGAGAGGAAGTTACGGGACTTCTACACACACCTGAGGTCTGTTGCTCTGTGTGTGTGTGTGTGTGTGTGTGGGGACATTTTATGTGACCAAATGTCCCCACATGACTTAATGAACATGTAAAATGCCAGATGGTTTGGCATGGTTAGGGTATCATCAAATACAATATGTGTATGTGTGTATGCAGTAAGACGATGGTGTGTCGTCAGCGTGTTCTGGAGTTGTTACCGCGTGTGGAGGGGATGGTGAGCGCCATGGCTCAGAGTGAGAATCGACTGCTCCACCTACAGGAGAAACGACAGAAAGAGCTTTGGAACCTGCTCAAAGTTGCCTGTGTAAGACACATACTACCATACAACTCATACTATTTCGGCAGTATGCTGTATGTACACTGTGCACAACAGGGCCGTCAAATGCCCTCCCTTGGCGACGGGCCTGGTGCATTAGATGAAAATGAAATCAAATAGAGTACCCGGATTACCAACTACATTTGACTAAGAAAACACTATGTGGAATACTGCATGGAATAGTTTATTTCAATTCCAGTGGGATGATTTGTTTTGTCTCATTCTTTCATCAGACTGAAATATTAAGACATTTTTGCACATCATTGGATTAAAAACGCATAATAACTTTCTGGATGCCATTCGCATATGATACAATGAAGTCATGTGAGCACAATAGCCTAGTTTCCATCCACCTTTCACGCTATTTTGTTATTGACAAAGTGAAAATGCGAGAGAGAAAAAACTTGCGCCGGGTCAAAACGGATCTTCTGCCCATTTCCATTCAGAAATGTGTTTATCGCTAATTCGCCTCCCAGATGTCCCTAATTGTTTCCTCTGAAGTTTGGGTAAAAGGGGGAGATTATTGAGACAATTCATTGAAATTAGTCAGTTTACGGTCATTTTAATTAACAAATAAAAGCAATCAGAAGAGGAGGGATTGCAGTCAAAAAGGGAGCAGTTGTTCCAGATGGTTAGATTTCAAATATTTAATCGTATTAAAATGTTCAAAAGCTTGTTTTCTGAAAGTGAACTCGGCAATGGACAAATAGTTCTGATAGTTCATAATCTTAAGAAAAGTATAGAACATTCTGGGAGTCATTCAGATGACTTTATTCATCTACAGAACAGAGTACGGCTAATTAAGTTTGTGTAAAGAAAAGACATCTATAGGTCTAAAAATATCTATTTTTTTGTTTGGTAATAAATTTTTTTAATTTAATGCTTTTTTCATTTGGTAATTTATTTATTTAATACAGGGGATTTTGCTCAAAAGTAAAACTAAACAATAATTTAATAGAATTGGGCTGTAAGTGTTCCCCAAAAAAAGCACTGATGATTTTCTCCTGTATTGTGTATTTATTCTTAACATAAAACATCTTGTCGCACAGAAATGATGTTTTTTGTATTGTGGGTAATTCCGTGAATCCATCCATCCATCTTCAACCGCTTATCCGAAGTCGGGTCGCGGGGGCAGCTGCTCCAGCAGGGGGCCCCAAACTTCCCTATCCCGAGACACATTAACCAGCTCTGACTGGGGGACCCCAAGGTGTTCCCAGGCCAGTGTGGAGATGTAATCTCTCCACCTAATCCTGGGTCTTCCCCGAGGCCTCCTCCCAGCTGGACGTGCCTGAAACACCTCCCTAGGGAGGCGCCCAGGGGGCATCCTTACCAGATGCCCAAACCACCTCAACTGACTCCTTTCGACGCAAAGGAGCAGCGGCTCTACTCCGAGCTCCTCACGGATGACTGAGCTCCTCACCCTATCTCTAAGGGAGAAACCCGCCACCCTTCTGAGGAAGCCCATTTCGGCCGCTTGTACTCGCGACCTAGTTCTTTCGGTCATGACCCAGCCTTCATGACCATAGGTGAGGGTAGGAACAAAAATTGACCGGTAGATCAAGAGCTTTGCCTTCCGGCTCAGCTCTCTTTTCGTGAAAATGGTATGATAGAGCGAGTGCAATACCGCCCCCACTGCCCCGATTCTCCGGCCAACCTCCCGCTCCATTGTCCCCTCACTCGTGAACAAGACCCCGAGGTACTTGAACTCCTTCACTTGGGGCAATACCTCCTTCCCTACCCGGAGTACGCACTCCATCGGTTTCCTGCTGAGAACCATGGCCTCAGATTTAGAGGTGCTAATTCCGTGAATGCCGTCTATTATTTTGAATGGTGTGAAAAAGCAAAACAGTGGCCATTCATTTGTTCTCCTTGTACATGTCGAAAACCGGTGCATGATACGAGATATTTGTGTTGCACTCCTGGAAGTGTCACGTTTGCAGCATTGGATCTATACGCCGTTAAGATCAATCCATAATCACGTACAATAAATTGGCTTTCAATACTGTCGTCATGACAACACAGGTTAGCGATTGTGGCAAACTCTGTCATGTGACACTACATTTTTGCGTTATTGCCAATTTTATCGACAAAACATGTTTCCAAACCATTTTTTCACGTCATTTGATGTATGGACACAGAGTTTATGCGCTTGAGTTAAACGGAAAAATATGTCGACATTTGTGACATTTTAGCGATAATGTGCGAATCCATCAGCTTTATTTTGATGCGCTAAAACGTGGTTGGAAACGTAGTTAATGTAGTATACAAATATTTTAAACCATTTTTGTTGCATACTATTTCATATGTTATTTGTTTTAAGTAGTATGCAGAAAATCAGTCTTAATCGCATTAATGAAATTTAACGTAATTTCTTAAACTGCCTAAATGTGAGGAATTCACAACAGTGATTGCTAAAAGTAGCTAATACATCAGTATAATCATTATAAGCTATTGTGTCAGGAGCTGATCTGATATGAAACACTGATCTTAAAATGCATTGTGTAAAACATTGTAAGTTGTTCATAAATGTCAAAATATTTAAATATTTGGTTCAAGTTTGGTCTGTTGCAGTTTGACATGTTTCATGTGTGTAAAATGAACACTGTGCAGTATTGTATTTTGTACATAGGGAGTGTGTTGCTGTGTATTGTGTCTTGATAGTGTGTGTTTGTGTGTGTGTGTTTTTCCAGAGTAAAGTTCGCAGTCCGGTGAGTGGCAGTCCTGACGGGGGGCGAACTCCTCCGACCCCTGGACCCCCTCTGCTGTCCCACAGACCCCAAACTACCACCAGCCTGCCCAATTTACCCCCAAAGTAAGACCAGAATCAAACCATCAGTGTGTGTGAGACATGCATGACTGACTGTTACTGTACTCAAGGCTGCAGTTGATGACTTTGCGTGTGTGTGTGTGTGTGTGTGTGTGTGTGCGCGCATAGTGACGAGTCTCAGCTTGTGATTGAGGAGAGCAAGACATTTGAGAGCCGACTGCAGAGTTTAGTACAAGAAACCATTCAGGAAACAGAGACAAGCATGCAGGTATTGTTTTTAACTGAAGATCGTTATAATGACTACAGTGTTTATGTTAAATGTCAATCATAAAGGCCCATGATTTGTTTTCTCTTTCAGATGTTGAGAGAATGGAAGTGGTTAAACGGAGGGCAGGATCTGGCTTGATGTCACATGTTTCCAGCCTGTCAATCATTTCATAGGAGTGTGTGTTAGAAACTCGAGACCGTTACTGTACTACTGCCATCAACTGGAGGAAACGTGATACTGCAGGCAGTGTGAGCTGCCATTTAACTGACCTGTGTGGGGCCAAAGCTTACCATATTTTAATCATTTTATTTGTCCCTGAGGTCGAACTACAATATTAGCCAATGTTGTTTGTCATAATGTGGTTTTTGTGACCATTTTTGTACCAGACCTTCTTTATGACCCTTAAGGCTGAAACATGTCCACACCAATTCGCTGATAACTCCCAAAAATCAGACGAAGCACATTTATAATCAAGCTTTTCTCTGCTTTTTCACGTCAAACCTTGAAGAGGTGTCGGATAAGCCGGTAAGAACGGCAGTTAAGCTGTTAAATCCACCCATTTCAATCGGTTTATTCTTACGCCGTTTATGATCTTAAACTGATAGAGGAAAGCCGCTTAATGCATTTACATGATCGCACGCGTTGTCGGCTTATTAAGCATAATCATTGTAAGAACGTGCATGTAAACGCACTCAATCTCAAGACTTCTTGCTATGCAAGCTCGATTTCATGTGTAGTTGCGATCCAAAAATGTGTCAGAACGCAATTCAATACATGAGTACGTGTTGCCTTCTCAATGTTGCCACAAGGGGCGCTATAGGAGACATTAGGTTAATCTGTCCGCTTCTATGGTGAGTTTTCTTTGCCATGTTTTTCAAACGGTTTGAAAAGTTTTAAAAAATACATTACCTGTATAATAACACTTCCAGTTTAATGGTATAGACGTTTGAAGGTACATCTATCGGCCATTGAGTACTGATTATTCTTATCTCCACGGTAACGTTAAGCATGTTCAACCGCGTTCGCATCTTCGCACTTGAGTACGTTTCAGCCTTTAGAATTAAACTGACGGTTTTTGCTGCTGTGCCTTTAAGACGTCTATGTAAACGTCCTCGTCACATGGGAAAAAAGTAATTGCGCTTTGTTGCATTCACACATGAGCTGCGGGTTTGCTGTCGGGCAGAGTCCCAGAGCCGTCTGTACTGAAATGTGCTGCTCAAACTGTTCAGATCAGACTGAACAGTTTGGTCAAGATTACAATCAAAGAACATATTTCAAATCAGCAGTTAAATATGACAACAATGGTATCATAAATGGTGCATTAGCTCAGATCTGGCTGAAAAAAATTGCTATTTTTCAGGCTGGCCCAGCTAATGCACATGGGTTTTCTCAAGTTGATTGACAGGCAATATTTGTATCTGAAAGATGATTGGCTCTTTTACCTGTAAGGCGGGACTTCCTTTTGTACACCCACCAAATTGGACGTTCCAATTTCTCCCTTTCATTTTAATACAAGTACTTTATTTCAGGTATACTATCCTTGTCATCATAATCATGAAGTTCCTAGATGAGCTCCTTCTTATACATAATATGAACATGTGAACTTATGAAATATATGCAATTTACGGCTTAAGTCAACAATGGTGGCTATTTTTTACATCCGGACAAATAAAATATAAACTTTTTGAGGGACAAGCTGATTGTAAAGCTTTTTTATGATGATTTGTTTAATGATGTAATGGAAGTGTACATTTTATGAAAAATATTAAATGAGTTTGACCAAACTAAGTGTGTGGTTTATGGCATGTGTGAGTTTGTGTGATTTCAATTACTTGATTTAAAAAACAAATCACTTTTGAAATGTTTAGGCTATGACAAAAATGTATTTTAGACTCGACCCTCGTTTTCTTAAAAAAAAAATAAATAAAAAAAAAAATAAGAGCGCAAAAATCGAGGTTACAGCAAGGCACTAACAATGGAAGTCAATGGGGCCATATCATGTTTAAACAGAAATGTGAAGCTTATAATTTTATAAATGCATTTCAATTAATTCTTCTGATAAAACATGTATTATTTGAGCTGTAAAGTTGATAAAAATTGTCTTTTTTATAGTCGTTTCAGTGTTTTAGGGTTTGTTGACATTCATCGTCATGGCAACGAAGTTGTAAAACTAGCTATATCTTCACACCGGAAAGGTTTGTAAGATTTTATCACACTAAAATCATGTTTACATGAATATTGTTTACATCTTGTGAGTATACTTTTGAAACAGTGAGTATTTTAACGTTTAAAAACGGTCTTTGGAATGAGTGGGCGTGGCTAATTTAACGGCTCAGTCACGTGAAAGGCAGCTTCAGAACGCTAAAATGGTTTACAGCACCTTTAACTTGTATTGAACCTGGAACATTTCTTTAAGTACTTGAACGGTGTTTGTGTCTCACATTCAAATGATAACAAAATTAAATCCATTAACAATCCTCTTTATTGAGTTACACAACATCAGTTTCCTCTTCTACTCCTGACCTTTAAACATCATAGGTGTTTTAAGGGAAAACACTAAAGAAATATGCCATCCTTTACTAACGCCAGCCCACAAACATAGACTACCTAAGTGAGAAAGTATTATATGTTTGGTGAAGAATGTTATCAAGACATAACGTGAACAAACATGAGTGAAAGGGCTTTCAGAGAGGCATTCCTTATCATTTAACATTAGCCTACTCATGAAATATAAGCACAACACACTTCGCTAACAAGATACATGTCAAATACTGTCCAACCCTGTGTGTGTGTGTGTGTGTGTATGTGTGTGTGTTACCTGGACCACATGATAGTTCATGTACAGGAAACAACATAATAATAAGGGTATTTAAACATCTTGCTTGATTAATGAAGTGTATAAATGTCCATTTAAAAAGAAACTATATGGTACCGTATGACCGGCTGTCTCAGTGTTGTTACACACAGATGTTGTCATGGTGATGGTTTGAAAGATTGGTGTAGCCAGTGTAACCGGTCCTGGTCTACCCGCTCCGAGCGGGATTCAAACTGGGGTCTCCAGCATGGGAGGAAGGGATGCCAACAAAGAGGCTAAAGGCTACTGTCCCTAGCGCACCTCTTTTGGCCAGGGGAGTGATGTTTACATGCTAAACAAGCATGTACCAGCTGTCTGCTGTTACACTCACCCCCCTACACCTCACTCCCATGTGGGTCACGGCACCACTGTAACCGCTCCTGCTCGACCCGCTCCGAGCGGGATTCGAACCGGGGTGGGAGGGAGGCACGCTAACAGTGAAACCTGTTGAGGCCAGAGGAGTGAGGTTTACATACATGCAGCACGTACCAGCTGTCTACTGTTACCCTCACCCCCCTACACCTCACTCCCATGTGGGTCACGGCACCACTGTTCCTGCTCGACCCGCTCCGAGCGGGATTCGAACCAGCAGGCATGCTAACGAGGAGGCTAAAGGCTACAGCCTCTAGCGTCAGACGCTAGTGCGCACGTACCAGCTGGCTACCGTTACACCAGGAACCTTTTTCGTATTGGATGAGGTGCTGTAAGAGTTTATGGCCAATTTATTAAGGGTCAATTTATTTAGTAAATCTGGGTGAAATGGGACTGTCAGCTCTCTGTGGGTTCTCTTCTTTCATCTCTGCATGATGTCTACACCTCCAGCTCAAAGCCCATGCCAACCTTGTGCCCGCCAGCATTGAAGTTCTTTGCATCGATCAGAGCAGAGAGGGTGAGCTTCACACCTTGAGAGAAAACAGGACAGAGAAATAGAGATAAACTTACAATATCATGTAATGTACAGTGAGGAAAATAAGTATTTGAACACCCTGCTATTTTGCAAGTTCTCCCACTTAGAAATCATGGAGGGGTCTGAAATTGTCATCGTGAGGTGCATGTCCACTGTGAGAGACATAATCTAAAAAAAAATCCAGAAATCACAATGTATGATTTTTTAACTATTTATTTGTATGATACAGCTGCAAATAAGTATTTGAACACCTGAGAAAATCAATGTTAATATTTGGTACAGTAGCCTTTGTTTGCAATTACAGAGGTCAAACGTTTCCTGTAGTTTTTCACCAGGTTTGCACACACTGCAGGAGGGATTTTGGCCCACTCCTCCACACAGATCTTCTCTAGATCAGTCAGGTTTCTGGGCTGTCGCTGAGAAACACGGAGTTTGAGCTCCCTCCAAAGATTCTCTATTGGGTTTAGGTCTGGAGACTGGCTAGGCCACGCCAGAACCTTGATATGCTTCTTACAGAGCCACTCCTTGGTTATCCCGGCTGTGTGCTTCGGGTCATTGTCATGTTGGAAGACCCAGCCTCGACCCATCTTCAATGCTCTAACTGAGGGAAGGAGGTTGTTCCCCAAAATCTCGCAATACATGGCCCCGGTCATCCTCTCCTTAATACAGTGCAGTCGCCCTGTCCCATGTGCAGAAAAACACCCCCAAAGCATGATGCTACCACCCCCATGCTTCACAGTAGGGATGGTGTTCTTGGGATGGTACTCATCATTCTTCTTCCTCCAAACACGGTTAGTGGAATTATGACCAAAAAGTTCTATTTTGGTCTCATCTGACCACATGACTTTCTCCCATGACTCCTCTGGATCATCCAAATGGTCATTGGCAAACTTAAGACGGGCCTTACATGTGCTGGTTTAAGCAGGGGAACCTTCCGTGCCATGCATGATTTCAAACCGTGACGTCTTAGTGTATTACCAACAGTAACCTTGGAAACGGTGGTCCCAGCTCTTTTCAGGTCATTGACCAGCTCCTCCTGTGTAGTTCTGGGCTGATTTCTCACCTTTCTTAGGATCATTGAGACCCCACGAGGTGAGATCTTGCATGGAGCCCCAGTCCGAGGGAGATTGACAGTCATGTTTAGCTTCTTCCATTTTCTAATGATTGCTCCAACAGTGGACCTTTTTTCACCAAGCTGCTTGGCAATTTCCCCGTAGCCCTTTCCAGCCTTGTGGAGGTGTACAATTTTGTCTCTAGTGTCTTTGGACAGCTCTTTGGTCTTGGCCATGTTAGTAGTTGGATTCTTACTGATTGTATGGGGTGGACAGGTGTCTTTATGCAGCTAACGACCTCAAACAGGTGCATCTAATTTAGGATAATAAATGGAGTGGAGGTGGACATTTTAAAGGCAGACTAACAGGTCTTTGAGGGTCAGAATTCTAGCTGATAGACAGGTGTTCAAATACTTATTTGCAGCTGTATCATACAAATAAATAGTTAAAAAATCATACATTGTGATTTCTGGATTTTTTTTTTTAGATTATGTCTCTCACAATGGACATGCACCTACGGTGACAATTTCAGACCCCTCCATGATTTCCAAGTGGGAGAACTTGCAAAATAGCAGGGTGTTCAAATACTTATTTTCCTCACTGTAGCTCATTAGCCTACCTCTCGGCTGTTTATGGTTGCTTTATGGCAGTTTGGTCCATTGATATATAATATAAATGACGTACGGGCACAGGTGTGTAGATATCGGCTTTGAACATGCCTCAAACAATCAGATTTTAGAGCAGAAACTATACATTTTAGACAGTACATTTGACCACGGACATAATCAAGAAGTAACCTAAAGTTTATATGTTTATGTTTATGTTTATATGGGGTAATCAAATTGTCCCGGTTGCTAAGGAGGGTAGAGTCACATGGGGTAACCAAATTGTCCCGGTTGCTAGGGAGGGTAGAGTCACATGGGGTAACCAAATTGTCCCGGTTGCTAGGGAGGGTAGAGTCACATGGGGTAACCAAATTGTCCCGGTTGCTAGGGAGGGTAGAGTCACATGGGGTAACCAAATTGTCCCGTTGCTAGGGAGGGTAGAGTCACATGGGGTAACCAAATTGTCCCGGTTGCTAGGGAGGGTAGAGTCACATGGGGTAATGAAATTGTCCCGGTTGCAAGGGAGGGTAGAGTCACATGGGGTAACCAAATTGTCCCGGTTGCTAGGGAGGGTAGAGTCACATGGGGTAACCAAATTGTCCCGGTTGCTAGGGAGGGTAGAGTCACATGGGGTAACCAAATTGTCCCGGTTGCTAGGGAGGGTAGAGTCACATGGGGTAATGAAATTGTCCGGTTGCTAGGGAGGGTAGAGTCACATGGGGTAACCAAATTGTCCCGGTTGCTAGGGAGGGTAGAGTCACATGGGGTAATCAAATTGTCCCGGTTGCTAGGGAGGGTAGAGTCACATGGGGTAACCAAATTGTCCCGGTTGCTAGGGAGGGTAGAGTCACATGGGGTAACCAAATTGTCCCGGATGCTAGGGAGGGTAGAGTCACATGGGGTAACCAAATTGTCCCGGTTGCTAGGGAGGGTAGAGTCACATGGGGTAACCAAATTGTCCCGGTTGCTAGGGAGGGTAGAGTCACATGGGGTAACCAAATTGTCCCGGTTGCTAGGGAGGGTAGAGTCACATGGGGTAACCTCCTTGTGGTCATGATTAGTGGTTCTCTCAATGGGGCGTGTGGTGAGTTGTGTGTGGATCGTGGAGAGTAGCATGAGCCTCCACATGCTGCGAGTCACATGCGCGGATTGACGGTCTCAGAAGCGGAGGCAACTAAGACTCGTCCTCCGCCACCCGGATTGAGGTGAGTCACCTCTTTAAGTATCTTTAATCACTAAGCCCAATTAATAAAATATAACGTCTCGAAAATGCATATAAAGCTTCTCATAGAAACATGTCATGTAATAGCGATTGTTTACCTGGCCTGAGGCTCTGTGTGTATCCAACTCCAACCAGACTGGCGTTGTTCACTTTGGCCTGTCCAGGGAAGTATGAGAGGACACACACACAAAGGGTTTAGAGGTGGAGTCAAATGTAGAATCGAATTATTATCTTGTGGTGTGTGTGATTGTATTTTGAAGACTCACAGAGATGGAGGAGTCTTTATCCAGCTGATATTTGGCAGCAATGCCGAAGCGTGTGTTATTACTGCCGGCGGTCCACGCCAGATTCACCGCCGTCTCCAACTGATCATTTACTTTCTGATAGATGGAGCCGCCGAACTCTGTCCCATCATTACTACAACACACACGCGACAGCACGGTTATGGTCAACAGCTATAATACTGATTGTTAATTAGATCTCATTGGAATTATGAGGCTTTATTTGATGTTTTTACAGATTGTATAAATCAGATTTAGTACTATTCAAGTATTTCTTACACATTAGTGTGTAGCTGGAAGTCTCCCGCCTTGTAGCCCAAAGCGAAGTTGTTCTGGGCGAGTTTGGACTTGGCCGTGTCGAAGGCCATCTGATAAGCGGCCAGCCAACCCTCATAACCCAGAACCGCTGCGGCGTGAACTGTCGGTCCGGCCAGGTCAAAGTCTATATCACAGCCCGCATTCATGTAGTCGCGCTTGTAACCCGTCTTCAGCTTAGCGCTCTTCTTCCTGAAGATATCAGAGCAGGAGAAGACATCTGATGCTGGTTAATCGTAGCATCCAGTGGACAAATATTTGGGAATAATGACTGCAATGTTGTGCCTCTGACCATTTATTAGAGGAATCTATGTTACCTCTATCGCTTTGCTCACGTTCTCTCTTGTATTACTCCAAGATCTTTACAAATAAGCTAATACAAATTTATATAATTCTTTTATAATTTACTAATAATATTTGGGTTTATAACTACAGTATTTATTTAAATATAAAAAATATAAATAATATAATTACAAATCCTAAATATTTAGTTATAAATCTGATTATATAATTTAAAATCTGAATGTATAGTTTTAAATCTGAATATATAGTTGTAAATCTGATTATTTCAATTTAAATCTGATTATATAATAAAAATCTGAATATATAGTTTTAAATCTGATTATAAAATTTTAAATCTGAATATATAGTTTTAAATCTGAATATATAGTTGTAAATCTGATTATTTCAATTTAAATCTGATTATATAATTTAAAATCTGAATATATAGTTTTAAATCTGAATATTTAAATTAAAATCTGAATATTTAGCTGTAAATCTGATTATTTAAATATGAATATATAATTTTAAATCTGAATATTTAAATTAAAATTTGAATATATAGCTGTAAATCTGAATATATAGTTCTAAATCTGAATATATAGTTGTAAATCTGATTATTTAAATATGAATATATAATTTTAAATCTGAATATTTAAATTAAAATTTGAATATATAGCTGTAAATCTGAATATATAGTTCTAAATCTGAATATATAGTTGTAAATCTGAATATATAGTTCTAAATCTGAATATATAGTTGTAAATCTGATTATTTAAATATGAATATATAATTTTAAATCTGAATATTTAAATTAAAATCTGAATATATAGCTGTAAATCTGAATATATAGCTGTAAATCTGAATATATAGTTGTAAATCTGATTATTTAAATATGAATATATAATTTTAAATCTGATTATTTAAATTAAAATCTGAATATATAGCTGTAAATCTGAATATATAGCTGTAAATCTGAATATATAGTTGTAAATCTGATTATTTAAATATGAATATATAATTTTAAATCTGAATATTTAAATTAAAATCTGAATATATAGCTGTAAATCTGAATATATAGCTGTAAATCTGAATATATAGTTGTAAATCTGATTATTTAAATATGAATATATAATTTTAAATCTGATTATTTAAATATGAATATATATTTATTGTTATAAGTCCTGAATATATAGTTCTAAATCTGAATATATAGTTGTAAATCTGATTATTTAAATATGAATATATAATTTTAAATCTGAATATTTAAATTAAAATCTGAATATATAGCTGTAAATCTGAATATATAGTTGTAAATCTGATTATTTAAATATTAATATATAGTTGTAAATCTGAATATATAGTTGTAAATTTGATTATTTCAATTCAAATCTGATTATATAATTTAAAATCTGAATATATAGTTTTAAATCTGATTATTTAAATATTAATATATAGTTGTAAATCTGAATATATAGTTGTAAATTTGATTATTTCAATTCAAATCTGATTATATAATTTAAAATCTGAATATATAGTTTTAAATCTGATTATTTAAATATTAATATATAGTTGTAAATCTGAATATATAGTTCTAAATCTGAATATATAGTTGTAAATCTGATTATTTAAATATGAATATATAATTTTAAATCTGAATATTTAAATTAAAATCTGAATATATAGCTGTAAATCTGAATATATAGCTGTAAATCTGAATATATAGTTGTAAATCTGATTATTTAAATATGAATATATAATTTTAAATCTGATTATTTAAATTAAAATCTGAATATATAGCTGTAAATCTGAATATATAGCTGTAAATCTGAATATATAGTTGTAAATCTGATTATTTAAATATGAATATATAATTTTAAATCTGAATATTTAAATTAAAATCTGAATATATAGCTGTAAATCTGAATATATAGCTGTAAATCTGAATATATAGTTGTAAATCTGATTATTTAAATATGAATATATAATTTTAAATCTGATTATTTAAATATGAATATATATTTATT